>NC_056739.1:544988756-545213756 GCF_019279795.1 Protopterus annectens
CCAGTTGATTGTTGTTAGATTAGCGAGATCGGTGTAAGAGGGACAAGGCAAGGGGACAATGAGAGTGAAGAGATGCCACCTTGCTCATCCTTGGGGGAGGGTGGCAGCTCAGCTTGCTGCAATAGAGATACCCACAGGACTGCATTTGTATCACCCACAGCAAGGAACCTGGCATAAACGTTTTGCAGGAGGTATGCTACTTTGCCAGGAAATTCGTCATATGTGCGTACATGCATGTACCTACTTGTAGCAGTGATGGTGTATCACACATACTGTGGGAAGGGCAGGGCTAAAAATGCCATTTCAAAGAAATCCCCACCTTCCCAACACTGATTTTGACATTTGACTTGCGTTGCCTATTACTAGACAAAGTCTTGACCCTTGGAGGAATGAATGGTTCCATTGGGTGATGGAGGGGAAAGCTTGTGATGGCCATTGAGAATGTAACCTTCAAATAATTAAACAAAAATTAGTAGCGTGAATCAACTTACTTTAAATTTATATAAGACAACTTTGTAACCTTTTCATTCATACAACCTATGGACAATTACAATAGTAATTTTCAGACAGAAACTCGAGCCAAAATGGTTCTTTCCACATCGATTTGTTTATTTTTTAGCATTTGTCTGGATAGTCCAAGTGGGCACAAGGCTGCTTTACCGCAGAGGCCCAGAGAGAAAAGTTCCACACAAAACACATTAAGTTTACTAAAAGGTGACAGTAAGAAAGAGGTATACAAGTCTAATAAACACATTACAAACAACTATTATTTAATGGTTAGAAGACAAAAAGTTCATATTACAGCAATGAGTAGGTAGTTTTACTTATCAGACCAAAACAGAAAGTAAATAAAGTATCTGAAACATTAAGAACAGCTAAGTAAGAGCTGTTCTAATACAAAAATGTAAATGTTACAAACATCGCTAAATCAACAACAGAAGAAAAATAATAAGGTGTGTGTGAACTATCCCAAATTAAGTAGAACAACTATGGTACAAAATCTATTATTAACAGATGATTTTAGGTTTAGGCTTATGCACAGGATTTAGAGATGATCGATTTGGCTGCAGTAGGTGGAGTAAGACAGCTGCACATAGCAGTTTTTGCGTAATAGAGAGTGGTGATAACTAGGAAGGAGACTTTCCATGTATCCCGCAAAACCGCATTCAGATTGAGATATACATTTCTGACACATTTTTTTCAGAATGTAATGTCATGAAATATTGAGTTGTAAATCTGGGGCAGTAGTAAATATTGAAATTGCTGTAAGTTATAAATCCATGTTGAATGTAAAGAGAATAATCGCTTAACTTCAACAGCTTATTGTATTATAACCTCAAGCTTAAACACAGATGTTTCATCACCCTATCTCAAGTATGTGAAAGTCATTTTCCCATGATCCAGGTCAAAACACCAAAACACTTTTTTACTCAGTTTTGGAGCAAGAAGTAAGCATTTCACCACATTCATTTGTCAGGAAGAATCATTTAAGACTCACTTTATCTAATATAGGGTTGGAGGGTATGTTAACTAAAAAAACGTGTGATGAGCAGGTGCTCTCATTAAAACTAAAACTGGAGATTCATAAGGTTGTCAGTCTTCATTATGTTCATTCAGAGGATAATGGCACATCCATTCTTTCAGTACAATTTGCAGATATGTTGTTTGACAATTCTGTAAGAGATGACAAAAGTAATTATTCTGTCAAAATATATATAGGTGATACAAGGAGATATTTTTTCATGAAAAGGTGGCTGGTGATTAGAACAACCTTCCCAAAGAAATGGTGGTATCAAAAACAATGACAATCTGAGAAGGCAGTTCTTAACGCTGAATGACAAAATTAGTTGTTGCATTAAGTAGAATCTGTAGTTTCAGTCACAACACAGGTAAATAGCCATGGTCCAAGGAGTGATTGTCTGCCATCATATTCTACATTTTAGGTTAGGATAGGTCTATATACAGTAGAGTGATGCGGTACTGGCAAATTGGGCTATGATATACTTCCAGACCTTGTTGATGTGGTGACACTGAAGTCACCAAGCAGTATACATGACTGTCTTGTATTCAGAGTTTTGTGCTGTGATAATAAATCATTAGTGAACAGCTTTACTGAAAAGAAACTGTAGTCTGTCACTAAGTGAAAAACAGAGCAAAAAAAATGGGTTGATCAATTATTTGGGTTAGACAAGTGAAGGAATTAGGAGCTGGGAAGTGCAGACAGCTTCAAAAACAAAGACACATCACATACATAGCACTGCAGATAGTAGAGTTGTTTATAATGATACTCCTATGGTAAAAAGTGACATGAGTGTAGACAGGCCATTTAAAATTGTGTACAGAAATCCAGATGTTTGCATTCAGGCTAATAGCCGCAAGTATTTTATTTTGTGCATTAAGTGGATCTTCCAAAAAATGGCAAATATTTCACTTTGAATGCAGAAAGTTTCAGTTAGCTAACTGCAAATGGACATCTGTTCAAAGTTACTGTTTTATAGGGAAGCTCTCCCCCGCTCTCCACAATCAGACTACTTCATGTCAATCATCTCCAAAGTGACTTTTACTCAGGGGTTAGACACAAAATGCAAGCATTTGCCTTTTTTTTTTGCAAGTTTGGGGAAATGCAGAAAATTCGGAAGCACATTACAGAATTTGTCAGATTCAGATAGTCATGTTTCGGCAGAAAAAGCAGTGCCCATACTAAATTGTTGTGATGCTATCATCTTTGCATAAATGGCCTTTTAATTGCGATATGTCTTAAACAGAAGATGCAGCACATACCCTAAAGTTATTCCATTAAAAATGTATAATTACATAGGTAGTAACTGGCAAAGCGTACCCCACAGTGACTGCATGTATCTTCTTTGATGGCACGTGTACTTTTTTCAGTTTTATATACCTGAAGCTGGGAAAGTTACTGGCCTTTTACTGGGCAAAATACTAGCTCCTTATTAAGAAAGTTATATGACAATGCTTTTATTATGTATGCCTAGCTACATGCAGTAAGCATCACTGATCAGTAGAGGTGCATATGTGGAGGAAACCTTCATGCATGTGTAAGAGCACTGCTGAAAGAAATGTGCACGTGTGTGTGTGTGTGTGTGTGTGTGTGTGTGTGTGTGTGTGTGTGTGTGTGTGTGTGTGTGTGAGTGAGTGAGTGTGTGAGTGTGTGTGTTTGTGTGTGTGTGTGTGTGTGTGTGTGTATGAGAGAGAGAGAGCAAGAGTTACTTATGTTCTAATATTTCTGCTTTGTAAATGACGTGCATAAGCTATGTAGGTATATGTGTAATTGTAATATATGTAGGTTATTTGTGTTAGACTGTTTTTTTTATTTTGAACAATAAGGTATACAAGGAAAAGTAAACATTTCAGAAACTATACTGCTGGTAGATTGATCAAGTTAGAATGTGCCAAACGTTCTAAACACATTATCTAATTATTTACTTGCATGTAAAAACTACACAAAAAGCACCTCAAAACACCGTCAGTACCTACTGCATTTTCTCCATAACTAGTTGTCACAGCTCATTAATCTTTAGAAAGTGGTATATTCTTCAGAATCTGTTATCTGCTTACAGCTTATAAAGTGCTATATTCTTCAGAATATCTCATCCATTTACAGCCACAGGGTGACATAGTCTTTGAATTATTTCATCCATCTATTTCTCATTAATCTTCTGGGAAATCCTAGGTAAGATGTACTCAAATGCTATAATTGCACAGGTGGTCGAAACACCTCCAACAATATCAAAGGGGAAAAGTTATTTGGTCATGTTTCATAGATCAAAAAGTGTCTTTAAACCATCTCGTTGTCTATCACTTTCCATTTTATGGCACAGTGCAAGATTTTTAGTGTTTTCCTTAACATACCATGTTAGGTTTTGTGTTATTTCCACAGAGCTCAAACCTCAATGACTGGGGTTAGCAGCATTATGTAGTAAACAGCTGTTTGCTTAGTTTAAATTGTGTTTGTGTCTGTATATGTTTATTTTCCTAATTGTCTTGTTGGGGGAGGGTGTGCTCAAAGAATCTCCAATATATACTGAGAGCAAGTTTTTTGGAATCTGGCCCAAAGAGTCTGCTCAGACGAGTTAAAAAAGTACTACAGATATTTCTGTGTACAGTCCCATTAAATAAGCCTGCCTGCTATGTTCTTGTTTGTATTTTCCCTGTTTCTTTTAATTTCAAACTACACCTTGTATTAGCAGACCAGAAAGTCCAGGTATCGGTGACTTTTAAAAAGAAAACTTTTTTTTTTTACAATTCCATATTGAAACAGCTGCTGATTAGCCTTTGTCTGTGACCTCCTCCTGGGAACTGTTGATTGGTTTTGATTCATAGAGGAACCTGAATTGTTACCGAGCTCTTGAATGCTTCAAATTTTTCATAACTTTCAGTGGATGTTTTATTTCCCCCGTGGACGTATAACTAGAATGACTAAATTGTAGCAGAACCTTTCAAGTGATCCTCTGTTATATATGAGAAGCAAGCATAACTCAGAGTTGGGATGTTTTGTGATATACATTGTTATATATTGGGCAGATAATCCCAACAGATTGTTAAAAACAAGGTGACATGTATTAGAAAGTTTCACTGTTTGGCAAACAAACCTACAATAACCTTTTATGAGAGTGCTAAAGAGAAAGAACGTAAGGAAAGAAGTGGCAGCTGTCAATAAATCAAATATTATGATCACACATTGGTGGTTTCTTTGTGTATGTACCGCAGGTCTATTTTACTTCTAAATTAAGTACCCTAAATATCATGTACCATAGTGATGCTTGCTTATTTTCCCCTCATTAAAATTCAGAAATAAAACGTTCCTGAAAAGAACTCTAGTATGAACATTGTTGTACCCTTTTAGTTACAAGAGCACAGTGCTGCAAAATCTCCAAACTCTGTAATCAGCTGTTAAAAGTGCACACACTGGCTGAGAGGATTTAAGAAGCAGCAGACAGGTGAAATATTATAAGACAAGTAGCAAACATTAAAATAAGGCAGAAGTGACAAACAAGTAGCAGAAATATGTTTATTGTAAAGTATATAAGCAGAAAAGGATCACAGCGTGCATATTGTAGTCAGATGTTGAAGCGTACCTCAACGAGTACCCCCACCCTCATTTTTTTTCTAAATTCTCATTCTTCAGCTTGCTGACATGAGGTAATAACTAAACTCATGCACTTTTTGCTCTGCGTATTCCTATTTGTTCTTTTAAGAAGCTGCACATGGCCTTTTTCAGTCTTTGCTCCCAGAATTTGGAAGGCTGTCTTTTATGAGGTATTAGCCTCTGCCACAGGGTAGATAATCATTATTAGTACATTGATTAGTACATCAATGTAGTCTTATCAGCAGTATGTTTCTTTGTGTGCCAATATTTGTGCCTTTTCAATTATTACTGTATAGCAGGTAGAGCTGAAAATGAACCTGATGGTCTAAGCAACATGTCTTAAATAAATAAATAAACAAACAAACAAGGGGTTGGGATCAGACAATTGTGATCCCAAATGCTAACATGCTGTAGAGCAGGGTAAAAATTTTATATGCATATCTATTTCACCTTGCCCCCAAGTCACAGACATGATGTGACTTGAATGGCTATGGATGTAAACATTTCTTCATTTCTCTGCGGTTACGGAGCAATCTGCCCCACCAAACTTTTTAGTAGTTTTTACCTTCCCCCAGGGGTTACAACAGTCAAGCTGGCTGCTGACACCACTACTCACCCTGCTCTGTGTGATCGTCCTGCATGCAGCATCAGACCCAGTGAGGGTTGCAGTAGCGTAGCCTTACAGCTTGTCTGTCACCATCAGACCAACAGCTTTCTCCATATGCTGTACCGTTCATGCTTTAGGTCCTCTGTTGAGTATAGTGATGCAGTTCTGCTAGCAGTTTGTGTTTACTATCCATGAGGTAAACTAGCACTTTCTAGCATCCTCCTTAAACTTCCCCCACTCACTTATTATACAGCACTGTTACTTATTTTGTATCCTGTTTGCATTAGTGACGTAGCAGTAAGTTTCATTTCTAAGGCAGATTCATCATTAGCAAGAGCTGCTCACAGCACAAAGACAATGCTAAGTAAACCAGAATAAACTAAACTAAAATAAAATAAAATAAACAGCCAGCATTCATTAATTGTGCTGTAATGCAGAATGCCGCCCCCTCCCAGATTGAAATGGCGTGCCAGCTACCATCTGTCCTGATGCTTTGTTAATAGTTAGGAACACACTTCCAAGCTTGCATGTATGCATGTAAAACACATTTTCCTGTGCCACACTGAAAATTATAATCTCCTGCTCTCTGTCTTAAGTTAGTGACTTTTTGGCCTGTATATTAAAATCTAGTACTATATGCACTATGTATAGTAACATAGTGTTCTGCTCTACAACTTCTGCCAGTTTCTCATTTTACAAAAGTACTATATGCTTCCTACCCCTTGTTTTACTTTTTATCAGTCACAATACAGATGCACTCATAAAAGAACTGAATATTAATCATGGGGGGGGTGTATCACACAGAATGGCATTGGCCTGTCATTATGTCATGGGGGATATATCCCACAGAATGGCCACTTGCTTGTCATTACGTACCGATGTCCCATGAATGGCTGCTTTTTCTTTCTCCTTTCTCATGTATGTAGCGTAGTTCTATTCCCTGCTTTGGCACTCATCACTCCCTTTCCTGTGTGCATAACATTTTGATGGTGATGGTACCTTCTATGATACTTTATTATATCTTGTAAAAGTGAAAATCACAGTCAAATGGTGGCAGAGATATGGAACTATATTATTATTATTTTAGAGTCTATTTTTAGTTTGAAGAAGTTTCCATTATCATTTTGCACCCAACACAACCTCATTTGTCACTGTCTGTATGGTAATAATAGGCAGTAATTTAGAAGAGTCATGTGAGTCTGTTAGATTGTTTTAGTGTGTGCTGTGTGCCCTGCCAATTAATAATTAATGCCCCATTATAGAAACTGTGAATCAGCTGCAAACTGTCCCCTGTATAGAAAACTACAAAAACATTGTCACCATCTGTGAACTTTACTTCTGCAGCATCAATCAGCAGATGCTCCATGTTGTTTTATAGGGTCTTAAAGGGGGTCTGTACATGGAGAAGCCAGCTGCCTTAACATCTTTATTGTAAGTAACATAACAGACTGCATGGTGCTTTAACTAGCGTTTCTCCATTCAGGCCATTGTATTATGGCTCATAATAAAAGTACATTCTGCCTTGTATTTTTAAATAGAGAATGGGAAGGGAGCAGAGTTTTTTCAACTGTCCAATGTGGGGTAGCTGTCGTTGCTGACGCCGAGGTGCTCTTGTATTTGATGTGGGGCAGCTGTGGATTGCTCACACTGGGGTGCTGTTGTATAGGGTTATTATTGCTCTGACAAAGATTAATTTCACAGAAACGTAATGATATTCAGTTTTAGTTTAGTTAGAGAAAGATGAACACAAACTAAATTTAAAAAAGTTTTCACAAAGGTCTAATACATGTTGGTGTTTGTCATAAGTGCTGCCTTTAACAAATGAATCTTTTCCTGACTGTACCAGATTTATTATTTGGCAGAGCCTATGTTAGAAAAATCACTTGATTTTGAACCTGTTTCACTTAACAAAGTGCTGAGACATGCAAGAGTTTCAGTTAGTACATTTTGATTGATTTTCTCAGAAGTGCAGTACCACATATATTTTCAGGAGTGTAGAGTAACAGCATGTGTATGTTGATCCAGAACTTGTCACATTTGTGTAGATGTTTGATCGTCTGATGTTTATTATACCTTTATATACAGGTTCACTCTGAGGCTGTTCTCCAAAATGGGCAGTGTGTAATCTACTTACCTGTTTATTAGCCAGAAACACCATGAAGGTGATTATTTTAAAGAATTGCAAATTTACTGTATCTGCTAGTAATAGGTTTGAATCCTACAATCTGTGTTATGTTTTATGGCTCAAAGTAAGCAATCAGTCTAGCTATAACTGCTGGTTATCCCTGAAAGAGGTACTTTTGTGTAGTGAGCTTCGCCAAAATGACACAGATTGTAAGTGAAATAGAACACATAGAGCCGTATAATAATAAACATGTTTCTGTGCTACAGGTTCCAGGAAATGGTCAGCAAAATGTGGAGAAGGCACTGAAGCTGTTTGCCCAGCTGATCAATAACAAAGTTTTCCTACTCACCTTCATTCGCACTTTGGAAATGCAACGCAGTTTCTCAATGCGAGACCGTGGTAATGTGGCATCACTCATTATGACATCCTTGCAAGGCAAACTGGAGTATGCCACAGATGTCCTGAAACAGCTCTTGTCTGACCTCATTGCAAAGAACCTGGAAAGCAAAAATCATCCCAAGTTATTGCTGCGAAGGTAGGTGACAGAAGTGACAGAGGTTTCATTCAAGGATAGTGTCATTGTGCAGTCTCACTGAGCAGAGGTTAAGGGGTTAAGGTGTGAGTAGTGACTGGACTGTGGGACAGGCAGCAGGTAAGGACTCTTTCCCTTTAGTGTGTAATCACTGTAGTCTTTAGCCATGTTTCTGTTTCTTACTAATACTGACATTAGAAGTACTTGCTTGCAGTTCTGTTTCTCATTCTTGCATGTTAACATACCTGTAATGGATTTGTCTTGTAAGCGCTAGACCAGCTATGTTACGTATAATCAATACATTACTACTTTTTCCTGTCCTGTGTAGCAGTTCGCCCACTCCCACATGTAGTACCTTTTTCTCACTGTGGGTGGTTTAAGTTTCTCATGTTGATCCCTTGGTCGCTTTTAGATCTGAATGAATGTAACAGCTATGTTGGTTGTTGCCACAGAAAGAACACACTAGCTTAAAACCGACTGGCAAAAATCATCCTGACATGCAAAGTAAGCCAGTCTTAGAGCAATAGCTGCTATCACTGAATGCAAATCTAACAAAGGAATTCTAGTTACCTCCATGGAAGTGGAATGGTCAGGAGTGGATGCTGGGAGACACTGTAGTAGGTACGGCACAGATTTCTGCCTGAGAATTAGTTATAACTAATCGTCATCCTTTCATCACTGCTGATGCATTCATGCTTTTGTCTGTGATGGTGGTACATACATACATGTGACTTATGGCATGAGTGTAATGCATGTCCACATATGTGCTCTGGCACTCACCCTGGATGCATGTGTAGTGAGACCTCTGCTGCAGAGGGTCACATGAGAGGCCAATCCCATACTAAAAATGACAAGTTTGCTTTTATTATCATTTTGTATGCATGTGCAGTGAGGCTTTTCTGGAGAGTGAGCCCAGGAGATGGTAATTTGAGAGTTGCAGCTTTGATTGCCAGGCTTTTCTTAGAAATTAGGGGGGTGTACTTTCCTACAGCTCCATACAGCTGTGGGGACTTCAGAAAGAAACAGCATTGCCAGTTTAATCCTATTAGCAATAGCTGCTGTTCATTGAGGGCATTAGATTCCTATTGCTGTTTCTCAGTAGACACCTGTAACAGTTGTGTATGAACTCTTGTCCCAAACAAACTTTAGGAAAGCATTAACCCTTCAACTCCCACATGCTGTGCATATTATTCCTACCCCTAGCTGCAATTATTGTTACACTAGGATGCCTGATGTCCTTCTTTCTTTGGGCTACTGTCATTGCAGCATGATAGCTTCTCACACCTGAAATAAAGCACCTTTGCAGAAAGAATACAAAGAATGATTTCATAGCCAAATAAATATTTCCTTGCTGTCCAGTCATAGCTTGCTTCCACCCTACCCAATCCATAAATAAGTATTGTTTTCCTGTATGCATTCTGCCCTACACAAACATCCCTTCCACTTACTTGTGTGCCTTCTTCATTTCTCAAACAACATAACAAGCTAGTTTCATGTGAGACACAGGTGAATTCCTAGTTTGTTTGAATACTGCTTTTCAAGATCAAGTTCAGAGCTTTAACTTACCTGACAAACTCAGAAGACACCAGGCTTGTTGGGTAGCATCTGATCTTGACATTTGAATTTCTTTATAAAAAAAATACTTAAACAAATGAAATAAGATAAAAAGAAAATATTATTTTAGTGTGCCCATGTAGTCAGAGGATGATATGATTCTATGGACAGCTGTAGTCGGAAGTAAGCCAACAATCGTGGTAGTGATGAGCGGGACAAACAAAAAGGAAATAAACCGCTAAATGTCTAAGACATAAAATGAGCACCCCATTACAAGTAATGCTTAACAAGTAGTGTGATTATTTATTAAATATTCCTCATTCCATGACCATGTATTTGCATTCTGTTGATACGTATTTTAGAAGCTTAGACCAGAAGCCCTTTCCCCTCTGAACAACATCAGCACTTCATGCCCTTCACAGCTGTGAGCCAGAACATGAAAGTGAAGCAAGCTGCAGGCCTTTTAGGAAGGCCTTATGTTTTACATAAAGTTATTGTTATTTGTGAAAATAAGACCTAAGCACTCACTGCACACAAACGACTGTTGATATAAGGCAGAAATGGAATGCAGACAATGGCATTCCATTTTAAGCCTTTCAATATGATTTTTTAAGGAAAGTAAATGGTCTTCTTTTTTTATTGTAATAAGGACGTCAGTTCATGTTAGTTTCCCTGCCCCCACCTTAGCCCCCCACTGCACACTCCCCATCCATCCACACTTAGCATGCAAAGCTGCAGGATCAGTTTCTTTCATGAACAGAAAATATAGCTTCACCTGTTAAAAGGAAGCCTCAGATTCTGAAGTAAGTATTTATAGTACCTTTCTCAGGGCTTGGCTGGGTCACTGTTGTTTGTTTGCCACTTAAATAAATGGCTGGATCTGTTAGCCTCTGTTGTCATTTTGCACACAGCTTTTCAACTTGCCATCTACAGAACCACACCTCATAAACCTTGACATAATTAATTTTGTCATGAAAGGCTCCAGATTCCCCTTTCCATATGGAAATGGTTCATAACACTGTTATAGCTCATAACTCTGAGCTCCAGGGCGAGTATCCTGAAAATGTCATAACAAATTCATTAACACTTGCCAGGTCATAGGTTTGTATTAAGACTGGTGAACACTAACTGGCAAACCTCCACATTTTTAGCATTTTGTCCCTTAACTAACAAGGCAGCTGTTCCTTCATACTCTATCTAGTGTTGGTAGGATAGGTATAATTTATCTGCAGATGAAAGCAGTGCTTTGCTCTAAAAGGAGACGTTGATGTTTGCTATGTGAAATCACCTTTGAAGTAAGGTTTGAATATCGGGACTGCATACTGTGTTGAAAAAATGGGACAAAAACACATGCACACATATGCTTACACACACACACACACACACACACACACACACACACACACACACACACACACACATAGGGTTAAGGTGTACGGTAAGGGTAGGATTATGGTTAGCACACATGGATAAGTTAGTACAAAGGGGCGAGCATGGGGCATTTTCTCCTTTCCTAACTCTTATATTACTGTGCAGTTAGTATTGTAAGAAGGGGGTGCAAGGTGAAATTCTACATGTCACTGTGCAGCAAGGGCTTGTTCTTCAAACATGTTTTATATATATGTAGATTAATGTAGCCAGTAAATCAGCATGTTTCCAAAGGTTTGGAGGGCACCTGGAGTACCTCAAGTGAACACACACAAACATGAGAAGGATATGCAAAGCTCCACATTATGGCTGGAGATCCGGACTTGAAGTGTGACTGGGCCGTGTTTTTCGGAGCTGAGTTTGATGCACCCCAGTACTGTATGTTCTGTAAAATCCATGCACAGTTCAGTGAAAGGTAAGAGTATTGTGGCATTGTTCTGTATATCCTTTCCTGTCCACTTACTGCCTATCTTCCACCCTGCACCTGGCACAGAGCTTTAGTTAATATTCTCTGTTTGCTCACTTCGTTGGGAGCTACAGTCCAAGTTATTACATTTATAAGTAGACATTGTTAATGGATAATGCTTCTGCAGGAATAATGCTTATAGTTTCATTCCATGCTTGTAAGCTAGTAGGTAGTTGTTGTACTGGTTCCCATTAAAAGCATTAAAGAGCATTTGAGTACAGAAGTGTCATAAAATCTGAACATCTCTTATTCTTTCTTTATTGTCTTCTATTTCTTGTTCCAGATACACACTGTCTATGCATGGGTCTAGCATGTGCTTTTACCTTGGTAGGGGTCCACAAGCATAGCTTTGGTTTGAGAGATGTTTTGTTAGTAGCTTTCTGTTCTCATTCACTGCTGGTCAACTGTTACGATATTCCTATGTCATGAGGACAATGACAGCTACACATACCTTAGCAGTGCCCTCTTAAACATCAGACTGGTTGCACAGATCTTTCAGGCTGAATTATTGTTACATTATTCTGCAGTAGTTAGTGTTCCTGCCTCACTACACTTAGTTCTCATGTTTAGTTCCTGACTATAATAGTTTCCCTACAAGGTGAGCGCATCCTCTGTTTGGCTATGTTCTATTTCTCGCTGAAGTTCCATTTTTCTTCCATATCCCAAAGATACCTGGTCAGGTGAATTTGTGCTGCCCTAATTTACCCACAGCTGTAAATCTGGGTGTGCTTGTGATATGTAATGGGCTGACATCCTGTCCAGGATTGTTTAATGTTTTATGCTGATGTCTACCAAGATAGGCTGTGACCCCTTGCAACCTTGATTAGATAAAGTGGCTATTAAAAATGAATGAGTAAATGAATGACTGTCAGCATACTTGA
The DNA here is from genome assembly GCF_019279795.1 of Protopterus annectens. Taxonomy (NCBI): domain Eukaryota; kingdom Metazoa; phylum Chordata; order Ceratodontiformes; family Protopteridae; genus Protopterus; species Protopterus annectens. The sequence goes on from NC_056739.1 coordinate 545,001,457, forward strand.
CTCCCTATTGAAATGTTGGGACTCGAATTGCTGAGTGCCAACAAGAAAGGGGAAAAAAACAAAAACACAGGAGAAGAGCGAATCTCAAAAATCACTCTTCTCCTTTAAACTTCTTTTTCCAGGGGGTCATGTGCCACCTGCACCCCCCACCCCCACCCCACAGACTCCAAGATTTCCATACCTCAGAAAAAAGAGAATATTCCAAGGAATGGCATCTCAGACTTAGTATATGTACATACATTTTTCGGGCGTTGAGTCTCCATATTTTGGGACTCACTTAAACAGGTCCCAACATTTCAAATGGCTACCATCATACTCTTTCGTGCAACTGGCCTGTATCTTGTTTGTCTTCTCCCATCACTGTAATGTCTCAGGTTTGTTTTCAACCAGTGCCTAGATGATTACCGCAGTGGCTACAGCCAAGATGTAGAAAAAGAGACAGTTGTACAATGGTTATATAATTCAGTACTGATATTATTATTTTTCCAGCTGTAAAATGTGTACATGATGCTAATGTGTGCGTTATATTTTAAGCCAAGCCCAATTTTGGCTGAGGAAGTGCTTCAGGTGCATGAAATGTTTCTAAGTTTTGATGTTTCATTGAATATTAGGTGTTTTGTAAGCATCAACTGCACAATTGTTAGTTTTTGCATCTGCACTTGTCAGATTCACAGAGCACTTGCACGGAGCCCCAGCTGTTCCAAAGAAGGGATGTGTTGTAGGTATGATTTCTGTAGAGTAACTCACATTTGCACAATGTAAGTCTTTCTTGAATCCCTCCCATATTTTTTCTTGCAAAATGTATTCAGTATTGTTTTCAGTTTGCTGCTTGTAGAAATCTGAAATGTCACATGACTGAGGACTAATCTCATACCAACAACACAATATAGGCTCATAAAGTCAGACATTGGCTCAGTGTTAATAATTTAGGTTTCAGATGCATTTTCAGTCTTGCAAACATTCCAGCAAAATTACTAGCTATGTTCATTAAGGTTTGCAGATGTTTTTACATCTACAGATAAATGAAGATGAAAATGCAGAAACAGCAGGTGATGGTAGAAAGACAGTGGGGAGCAGGGAATTACAAGATTGTTAAGAGTGATGGTTCCTAGGGCTGACAAGAGTGTTTGATTGCATAATCAGACAACAGACAAAACAAGAGTGATTTGGACTGAGTTTTTAACTTTCAGTTTGTAGCCTTTCATGGTTTCTTTTCTGGATCATTCCCACAGACTTGCTTACATATACAGGCGTTGTTTTCTGTCAAAAACAGGAAGGTTCATCCCCTTTATTTTATAGCTAATGGCCTTTCTGTTCATATGTGCCAATGCCTTGTTGATCAGTTAATTATTTCAGTAATACATATGGCAATGTCTTTTACATTGCCTGTTCATTGAGGGAACTGATCAACGTAATGTTTAACTTTGTAGCTAGTGCATATTTGTAATTATTTATGTATTTTATGGGCTTTCTATTACAATTTCAAGACTAATAATTGTGAGTCGCAGAAATATGAAATAAAACACAAACCGCGAAAACACAGAAAAAACAGAAAATGTTGAAAATCACTATTAGATTACTAGGCTAACTGCCCTCATGGACCATTTTAAGCCTAGCCAATTACCCCCTGTGAGAATCAAACCCTGCACCTTGTGTTTCTAAGGTAAACACCTTAACCATTCTTGTTTAAAATAATTTTTTTCCACATGGAAAGCCTACCACCTGCAATCCCTACTACTTATATATTTGCTAACTCTGATATTGCCATTTGTGTCTTTCGGCTTTTCCTGGTTAGGGATCGCCACAGTGGATCTCCGGTCCGCTAATGACTGGCAGTAGAGTTCTACATGTTGGCTTGCCAGGCCTAACACACAACCTTCAACGAAGGAACGCCCATTCACGCATGTCGTCACACAGAAGACGCTCTAACTGAGAACCGAACGGGCAACGTCTATACCTTGAAAAAACATCAAGCGATCTTTGATTTAGTATTTGTAAGTCAAAAGTTTTATTCATTTAGTCTCGCTGTTCTGGAACTCAGACTAAAATGCCTCTGAATCAAAAATTGTCACCATTTTTATGTATGTGTTTATGTATATGTTTTTTGTTTATGGTTTATATTTATTTATTTATTTAACATTTGGTGACTGGGAAAGTCTGACTGGGTCAGAAACCCATTTTCAGATGAGGCCCAGGGAGAAAAGCTCCACAGCAAATTACATTATAGGATATGATAAAAGCACAGAGGCTAATTTCTATAAAGTTAGCAAACATGTGCAAGAGAAACAACAAACTACATCACAGCATATGATAAAAGCACAGAGTTTAAATCTTATAAAAGTTAAGCATGAGCAAGACCAATAGATGAGATAATTTACATTTTGCATAACACATTTCAAAACTAAAAAATAAAAATAATGCCAGAATGACTCAGAGGTATACAGGGAAGTAAGAGTAAGGGGTACAAGGTGTATTCATTTGTTTGTGTTCAATGTACATGCATGTTTGTCATATGTAGCACATACGTTTTGTTCTTCTTTTGTGTGTGTAACGTGTGCTTTTATCTATCTGTGCTATATATGCATATTTATTGTTTGTGAGTGACATTTCTATGTATTACTGAATTCATTATACATGGTTATGTCTGGTATTAACTTATGTTCTTTTGTGCAGTATGTCTGTATTAATGTGTGCATTTTTTATGTGGTGGTGCATGTCTGTATTTATTTATAATTTGCATATCTTTGCATTTATTTATGTATTCTTTGTGCATGGTATGGGTTTATATGTATATAATGGGATCCCAAGCGACAATTTTACAACTAAGATCCACTGAGACTATTGGAACAAGAAGAACATTTCCAAACTTGACCAAAGAATATCACAGAAAACATGAAAGTAAGGCTGAAAATTGATGCAGTGAGCTACACACAGCATGTGCTGTGCCAAAGGGCACAAAGATTCAAAGGACTCTTTGAACTAGCCACAGTTCTATGCTTTGTACACTACAAAATTGTGCAGTTTTATGTCAGGATTGTCTAGTTCTGGCAATTCAAGTCAAGCTGGACTGTGTAAGGTAGAATGAGAAAACAATGGACCAAACATATTCTAATTCTATTTTGGGAAAGTGGCACACAGACTTTTCTGAAAGTAGGCTGTCTTAAAGGAGGGCTTCAAAGAAAGAACGCAGATAGTACTCTGATGGACTGCGTGCATTTACTCTACCATGGAAGTGCCTGTTAACTGAAGCTCCTATATCTGCACTGGAGAAAAGTCTAGGAATTTAATGCCCATCTCTCCTGTACTCTATGAAATAAAGAGAGCCTTTGGGGTGAGCTGCAGTGCTTCAGCAATAGTTGTTTATATTGCTATTTAGAACAGAAGAGAAGGCTGTATTGAGAGCTGTGCCTAAATAAGATCCAAAGGACTGGACCCAGGACTTTATATTGTATGTTGCCATAAGCCAACAGTTGGAATCTACCTGCCCAATTTTAAGAACACTGGCAAGTAACAAGAAATATTATGTGGATACAGACAGTGGACCATACCTAACTACCTGTAAGCTGGACAGCCAGCAAACACAGCCAAGCTTAGATCAGTACTTTGATCTTATATTGTGTTTGTTCTTTTAGACTTATTTCTTTCTAGCCACATGGTCACCACGCTTACTGGCCTGTCACTTTTAGCCACAACAACTGTCATAGTTTCTAGCTTCCCTGGTGTTGCAAATGTGCTTGTCATATTTTGTTCGACTCACTGGGTATGTAGTGTATGTGCCATTTATTATTAGACTGCTGTATCAAGAGAAAGCATGATAGAGGGATTTGGTATGGTACCTAAGATGATGCATTTTGAGGGTGGGTCAAGTAGAAACCATCTTGGACCCTGCAATTTTTTTTCTTTTTTCATATGGTAGAAATCATCTTGTAGACCACAACTTTTTTCCATGTAAGGAAGTGACAGGTATGAAGTGTCACTGTGTGTAGAATTCTGCAATATTTAAGTGCAGCCAATTTACTGTCATGCTCAGCGGTCATTCTCACCCTCTTGGTCAGTCTTAATAGTCTTATGTCAGTCATTCTTAGCAATCAGTGATGGTTAGCAAAAGAGGGATATTATTGCAGGAGGAATCTTCCAGTCTGATCACAGATACCGCCACTGAACAACCTATTTCGTGCCTGAATTGTTTAAACCCTTGCCAGGTTATGTCAGCCCAGGCAACCTGACCACCACTAAGAGTGAGTGCCCACTGTGTGTGGTTTTGCATTTGCTTAAGGAGCTACTGAAATGCTAGAGTGTCCTTAATTTCATCTGTACGTTTGTAAGCTAGGTGTCAAATTTTACTTTGCGTCATAAAGTTATATACTTATTATTCAGCTGTGGATTCACTTTGGCACAGCATAATATTAGTTTTATTAAAAAATCTTGCTGTGACTGCTTATGTATATTTGTTTGTTTTAGTTATTTGTTTTAATTATATTTCATTTTTTAGGGATATTGCATTCATATGTACTTTTTACTGAATGAACAGTCTTGCAATGTGCACTTTTTTTATTTTGACTCACTTATTCTCTGAATGTTGCAAGTTACTTGTCAAAATGCACTTATTCCATACTTCTGCAAATCCCTTAGAATGTTTACATAAAACTAATGTAACAAAAAGGCAGTACATTTTAACAAAAGTTATACAAATACATTCTTTGATCCAGTAAATAAATGTTCCCACTCTTTCTTTGAAATAAAAATAGGTCAGTTAACCAGTGGACATATTCAATAGTGAAAAATTATTTGTATTTGCACACATTATGCCGGGGTGTACACTTCATATTTATTTGTTGGAATGTTTGCCCCCCATTAATTTCTTTTATTGAATGAACAATTACCCAAAATGTTTCAGCAGACAAAATTTAACAAAAGAAGGCAACATCAGGAAAATCTAGAAATACACAATGCATGATTTCTTTGAAGTATTTTAACACATTTTTTAATTGATCCTAAATCTGTTTAATCAGCCAGAGGCATACTCATTTGCATGCTATAATTGCAACAAGATATTCACACTTCAAACACTTCACAGGTGCCATCTCTGGCATGTTGCAGAAGGGGCTGAATTTATAAATGAGGTAAAAAAAAGAAATAAATAAAATGAATCAGTGCTTAGTAGATTTTTTTTTTTGGGGGGGGGGGGTTGCGGGAGAAGTACACAAGGGTTAATTTCATCCTAATTGGCAGCAGCTTCTCTGACTGGCACATGGTGTTTCACTTCCTATGAAATGATGACAGACAAAGGACAAGTGCTGCTATTTGTAGCTGTGCACTCACAGCTTCTGCATACAATTACTTCACTTAGAGCTTTTTTTCCGTGCTCAGCATCTTTCAAAGGTGTGTATAAACAAACCCAGCATCCAGTGAACACCTAAGTTTTTGTAGTTACCACTATTGATATTTAAAGAGGTACTTACCCCTCTGGCAGTATTACAAAAAAAGTCTTTACACACCTTAGTTTGATATGCATATTTTGTATTTTCTTTTTCTTTCCCTGCTTTTAAGCCCATCTCCTCCAGTAGGCAAAATAAATGAATGATATATAATTGTTGGTTACAGATGCTTTGAAAACTCAGTCACAGCGTGGTGTGAAAGACGTAGCAGCTGTGTCTCAGAGCACAAAGAGAATTAGCCTAGGTTTTTAGACATTTCTGCATGTTTAGTTCAATGTAGTAGTTATTAGAAATGAAGGCTGGGTGCTGGTGAGAATATGCTTGCTTATTGCACTCCAGAAACCTGCCCACCTGCTGTTTGGACCTCTTTTTCTGTGGCATTTTATACCATGCGTATGTAGCATTTGTTTTGTCCTGGAACCAGGTTCTCTTTCTGACAGACTTCACTTCTGCTCCCATGTCTGCATCCGATATTACTATTCATTGCCTGTGTGTTTTTAATATATTTTCCACAGTCACAGGTTATACCTGGGATAAGCTTTCATTAACAACAGATGTATAGAGGTAGACCCACATCGGAATGGATAGTGACCCTGGTTCACAAGAGATGTGTACAAGTACAGGAAGACATTAACCAGATGACCAAAAAGGCATCAAGAAGTAAAATAAACCTAAATGCATATTTTGTGCTTTATATTGTCATTCTGAATCAAATGTCACTGTGCACTCCTTTGTGGGTACTGCATAACCTGACCTACTTGTGATGTCTGCTTTGAGCACTACATACAAAGTATTAGATGGGCACATGTCAACAGCTGTGTAGATGACTGTTTTGTGAATAAAGGTCAGATGTTCAAGTTTGCTCAGAGATCAGTACAGTAGTAAGGCTGTTTGAATCCACCGCTGCCCTTGCAGTAGTTTTCGACAATACATTAAAAGATTTAATTTACAAGATAGCATTTTTCACATACTTGGCCATACACTAAAGTTATGTTTTGTCAGTGAACCTGCTCTAAAACCAGTTAAGGCAGAGGGCAGAAGCGCTACAGCATTTTTGCCAAGGCTGAAAATGTTGCCAGTACGAGTAGTTCAGATGAAGTTACGAACTGCATAACATATTGGCCATTTTCCATTTTATTAACATTCAACGGTGAGGCTTTTTATAACAGTAGGGTAAAGTACTCTCTGTAGTGAAACATTATACTTTTACACAGGTAAAGGTTGTTTTGGCCGACAAAATGTGGTTTCACCTGTAGATTCATGGGCTATTTCTTTCTAGAAGAACACAGTTGTTGTAGATGAGTACTTACTGCTGCATGAAGTCAGCAGAGTGCCTCTGATATACTGTTCCTTTATGAAGCATTTAAAGCCATTCCCTGAGTAAATGTATACACCTACAACTGGATCCAACCCATCAGATAGCATGTTTCTGCTGTGGAATAGCTGTGGTTACTAGGTGCAGACACACATACCATCAGGTAACATGTCTCTACTGTGGAATAGCTATGGTTACTAGGTGCAGACACACATACCATCAGGTAACATGTCTCTGCTGTGGAATAGCTATGGTTACTAGGTGCAGACACACATACCATCAGATAATATGTTTCTGCTGTGGAATAGCTGTGGTTACTAGGTGCAGACACACATACCATCAGATAACATGTCTCTGCTGTGGAATAGCTGTGGTTACTAGGTGCAGACACACATACCATCAGGTAACATGTCTCTGCTGTGGAATAGCTATGGTTACTAGGTGCAGACACACATACCATCAGGTAACATGTCTCTGCTGTGGAATAGCTATGGTTACTAGGTGCAGACACACATACCATCAGATAATATGTCTCTGCTGTGGAATAGCTATGGTTACTAGGTGCAGACACACATACCATCAGATAACATGTCTCTGCTGTGGAATAGCTATGGTTACTAGGTGCAGACACACATACCATCAGATAACATGTCTCTGCTGTGCAATAGCTATGGTTACTAGGTGCAGACACACATACCATCAGATAACATGTCTCTGCTGTGGAATAGCTATGGTTACTAGGTGCAGATACACATACCATCAGATAACATGTCTCTGCTGTGGAATAGCTATGGTTACTAGGTGCAGACACACATACCATCAGGTAACATGTCTCTGCTGTGGAATAGCTATGGTTACTAGGTGCAGACACACATACCATCAGGTAACATGTCTCTGCTGTGGAATAGCTATGGTTACTAGGTGCAGACACACATACCATCAAATAACATGTCTCTGCTGTGGAATAGCTATGGTTACTAGGTGCAGACACACATACCATCAGGTAACATGTCTCTGCTGTGGAATAGCTATGGTTACTAGGTGCAGACACACATACCATCAGATAACATGTCTCTGCTGTGGAATAGCTATGGTTACTAGGTGCAGACACACATACCATCAGATAACATGTCTCTGCTGTGGAATAGCTATGGTTACTAGGTGCAGACACACATACCATCAGGTAACATGTCTCTGCTGTGGAACAGCTGTGGTTTACTAGGTGCAGATACACACTACCAGATAGCATGCTTCTGCTGTGCCCCTACCATGCCTCCCTATTTCAAAATGTTTCTGAATAACGGTACTGTTCTGTCAGGAAGCTGTTGCATAAATATCCAGAAAAATACTGAAAATTGTCTGAAAGATATTCAACACTGCGGTAAATATCTAAGCTGTTGAACTGTAATACTCTCTAACCAATGTAGATTTAAACTGGCAAGAACTACACGAACTTCAGAATGAACTGGCTCCCCACTTAAGCACCATGTTCAATAATAGCCTCGCATCAGGCTTTGTGCCCACTGGATGGCACACAGCAACAGTTATCCCACTCCACAAAGGGGGAGCCACCACTGATCCCAGGAACTATCGACCTATTAGCCTGACAAGCCTGGTCTGCAAGATCATGGAACTCATAAACAAAGACATTGGTAACCTCCAAACTCTGGATCCCACCCAGTTCAGGTTTGTGAAAGGCAGGTCATGTCTCCTGAACCTGATCAACTTCTTTGAGGCAGTCACCAAAGCCGTAGATGAGGGTAAGATGGTTCACACAGCTTATCTTGACCTCGCCAAGGCTTTCGACACCATCCCCCATTCTGGAATTATAGCTAAACTCACTAAACTAGGTATAAATCCCTACGTCACAAGATGGGTTGCCAACTGGCTCACTGACAGAACCCACACTGTAAAAGTTGCAGACTCCAAATCTGACCTCAAAGCAGTGACAAGTGGAGTACCACAGGGTTCCGTCCTGGGACATCTCCTGTTTTGTATCTACTTCTCTGAAGTACAGGCTAACACAGAAGGCCTCTGGCTAACTAAGTTCACAGATGACTGCAAACTAGGAGCCATAGTCAAGCCCCCAAATGATGTGGACATCCTACAGAAGGGCCTCACTGAGACAGATGCCTGGTATCAGAGCCATGGCCTCAGGCTCAATGCCAAAAAGTGTAGTGTCATCTCCTTTGGTAAAAACTCTGTACCCATGAACTACCACATAGGCAGCAATCTACTTAACACCAAATGTGTGATAAGAGACCTTGGGACCCAGGTGGACAGTAGTCTGTCCTTTGCTAGTCACATTGTCACAGTAGTCAGGAAGTCCTTCTACATGGCACAACTCATCATAAAAGGGTCTTCATCCAGGAAAAAAGAGGTCATTGTTCTCCTGTACTCAACACTCATTATACCCATTATAAGTACAACGCCCCTTTTGAAATGTACCTCACAAGACATCTGCAGCAGCTGGAAAGGCCACAGAAGTGCCTCACAAAGAGGATTACTGGCCTCAAACAAATGCCCTATATTGACCGCCTCAAAAAACTCCAGCTTTACTCCATAGCATATCGCCTACTCTGAGGTGATCTCTGCCTAACATATAAAGCTATGTCAAACCCAGAGCTGTTGGACATGCTACACCTAAAGAAATCCCAATCCCTCCGAGCTTCATGCTCTAGGGACCTAAACCTTGTCACCACAATAAAAAGGACATGCTGGAGGGATAGATTCCTGTCCCAGAGACTTCCCTTACTCTGGAACAGGTTACCCATCTATGTCAAGAAAAGGTCTTCATTAGCACTCTTCAAGAAAAATCTTGATTTGTGGATGCGAAATAGGAAATACACCCCGGGGATCACTTCTGTGTCTCTGCTCGACAGTGGCACAGGAAAATAACTTTCTTGGGTGGCGTAAGCCAGGGAACCTTGTTGGCTAGGCTTACGTAGGCCCTTGGGCCGATAGCCTAGTACCTACCTATGAACCTATGAACCTAAGAAAAAAGGTGACCTACAACATTGAAAGTTTTTTTTTCCATTCAAAATGCTTCAGATTCTATTACTAATAATAGTCAAAGAAGATGCAAGCATAAACAAAAATAAAATGAGCTGTTTTCATATTTATTACTAGTGTAATTGTGTTGATGCCTAAATTGCCAACATAGTGTTAAACTACAAGTGTTCTCTTTGCTTACAGTAGGTCTTCTGCATGGATAACCCATTAGCACATCTGCAGATATTCTGGATGTCACTGTACCTAACATCTCACAGTGAGGGGCAGCTGGAAATGGCACCAGATGATTTACTGCTTAATCTGCTATGTGAGAGATAATAAATTGATTTAAATGTTGTCATGGTACTAACAAGAAAATTAGGAAGGGACTGTGACTCTTTGACCACAGTTAATGAGTTTTCTTTCTACATTTATACTCTGCTATTAAAAACTGATGCACAGCCTGTTCCACTGAATGAAGTAACCCATTGTCTCTGAAGTAGATCTGACTGGAACTGAAGGGGGGAAGGGGTCAGCAGCATGTTTTAGCAACACAGTTACTTTTGATTTCATTTAAAGGGTTAGCAATAACTAGTTAGAAAAATATTTAACGACACAGTTGTAAAATTATGAAACTTTTCATAGCACTGGAGAATGAAGAGCCAAATGTTAATTGCAAAACGCTTAAAGTCTACAATTGCTGCACCCCAAAATGGCTGAAGAACTAGATAAAGTAAAGTACCCTAACTCTAAAACTGCTGGATGAGTTTACTTCCAGATCATAAGTTGAAGGCACCATGCTGTGACGGATGCACAGATTGGCAGGCTTCTTCCTCCACCATCTAAAACAAAGTAATTTTACTTGTTATGCTGCTGGGGATTCCTGACTCCAGTCTGCAGTCACAGGCCATTGCAAGATTTAACTGCCTTGAAGCTTTGCTTTCAGTGACTAAGCACAGAAGATGGGGGGTGGAGGTAGTAATACTCCCTGAGCTCAGGGCACATAAAGTAATTGCATGAAATGTGACAGTAATAACTGAATGATCTTGGACAGATGTCCCGATATTTTGACAGCTTAAATGTATCACTTTGACATTTTATGCCTGAACTCTCACCTACAGCAAGGTTCGGCACATTACTTCAAATTTTTCAAAATGTCAGACTTGTTTCCCCTGGTGGATTTTGCATCCAGAAAGTAATTCTGTTTTGTTTCATGGGTTTATATAATAGGATGACCTTGACTTGATTACTTGGGATGGACTTAGCCTGGCAATTCTGAGTCACTGTCTTTAAGTAGCTAAACTGTAAAATGTCTGACGCCTTTGTGGGTGGAGAGGTGAGTGTCAGAAAAATAAGTAAGGGGGCAGCATGGATCACTGAACCAGGTGTCAAGAAAATGCATTTTCAGCAGGTTTCTGGAATAAAAGCTTTAAATGATAGATTACTCCAAAGTCTGTTACATATTTGTTTTGTTCCAATGTGCTTCTTGATCACCAAAGTTTGTGTCCATCCTTTCTTTAACTTTGGCAAGCTGTGTTCCTAATTAACAGTGGTCAGATTGTACTATATTAGTCTATTTATATATGTAGGTGCCACGGACATGGGTACCACAACTGACATGCATGTGGCTAAAGTTTACTTAAATCAAAGCCCAACAAGTGCAGTACATTTGGAGACTACAAGCATGCCAAGTACAGTTTTCATTTTGCTCCCATTAGTCAGTTTCCGTGAATCATACATATGTTGTTTACTGGCAGTCTCACCCCCCCACACACGTATATACACACACCCACACACACACACACACACACACACATACACACACATGTAAATGGACTGCTGGATTTTCCTTATGAACAAAGAGCTATTTTGTAGAACAGTAACATGGAAGGAAGAGACTTGCTTCATGAAATTCTGATGAGAGTCGAGCTGCATCCAAGCTTATGTTAGTAATTTCTTAGTTCAACTGGCTGAACTCTTGCCATATCTGCTTATAGTACCTATCCCATTGTCCACCATGAATGCGTGCAATGTATGTTATTGCATACAAAATTATATTTTGACCTGTTAGATGTTTTAATCTGGCATCAGCCTGTTAAATGTTTTAGGTCTGTGTGACGGCATCAGTTTAGAGCACCTAAAATAGGTATTAAAAATAGAATAACAAGGTCACATTTTCTCTGTGACAGACTGGCCTTCCATTTAGAGTATGATGTATAACAAATCACAATAAGCTTTAGAAAGCTACATAATAACACTGTATCAAAATAGTACTGGGACAAAAGTGTAGAGTCACATAGCACCATTTCTACAGTTAATTTCTATACATTTATGGAGACCATCGCTGTTTTTTGTGTTGTTACTTAAATTTACCCGTTCAACTAATATTGCATCTGTTGTACAAGAGTCTCAAATGTGGGACAAATAGGTATGCAAAGATCTACATCCACAGTACTTCAAGTGGTTTTGATGTTCGTTTTTTTAATTATAGGAATGATAGGAGTTTTGGAAATAGACCTGTCTTCAGTGTAATCACCAAGTAAGTGATTACATTGTGAACCATCACAACCTAATAATATTCATAGCAGTAGAAGCATGTGCCATAAACGGAAAAGTGTTTGACATGCCTTTCTGTACCAACAGAAATGTCTTTATATATTTTGCTTTTATAAGCTTCATTTGTCTTCTCTAAGTATTGTGGAATGCTATAAGTTTTATTTCGTTTAATACTGGGAGCTTTTCTCCCTAGGCCGCCTCTGAATATTGGTTTCAACAGCAGGACTAAAAAATAAACAGAAAAGGCAAGTAGAGGGGGAGTGGCAGCTGGCAAGCAGCAAAACAAAGAAAAAAGAACATTCAGTCTTTTGAGCATTCACTCTTACAAATTATACCCATAGATAGATAGAGACAGATAGATACATATTTGTTGATTTTCATTTTGTTTTTCATTTTGTTAACTGGATAAATCTCACTGGACTAGTTTGCCTTTTAAGGGGGTAGGGAGGGTGGCCTAATGGTTAAGGTGTTTGCTTTACAAACACAAAGTTCAGGGTTTGAGTCTCACAAGGGATGATTGGCTATGCTTAAAATGGCTCACAAGGGCACTTAGCTTAGTACTAATCTATGAACCTATGAAGACAAGGATTTGGTGAGGAATGCTCCATAATAATTATAATGCAGAAACTTGAGAATGCAGTTAAATGTTCATTAGAATGAATGGAAGCAGAGTGTTAATTGACTTTTACCATTAGACAAGGCTATAGTTCATAATTAAACATGATGTTTATTATGACAGTTCTTCCTCTGACACATTCAGATATGACCAAAGCAGCAAGGTGGATGCATACAGATGTCAAGGTCAAGTGGAATGCATTTTTGAACTATGCCTTGTAGTTACTGTTTTGGAGAGCTATACCTCTCAACCTGTTAATGCAAAAAAATCTGGACAAAGCTTGACAAAATGGGGGTACAAATAGGGGCATATTTCAAATAGTGCTCTTATAAACTTAGAAAGTTGCTAGAGTAACAGGATTTGTTTTAATACATTTTCTGAAGGATTTGAAGTCTGAAACTCAAATGCATGTCATTATTTAGTCACTTCAATCCTGAGATCATCCCACTGATTTGCCAGGAAAAAAGAGGAACAGGCCAAAAATATGAGCCAAAAATCTGAACATTCTGTGAAAATCTTTACAGTTGAGAGGTAATTCCAAACCACATAAAAACAGCTGTGCCACACATCTTACGACAGTGCAGATTCTCCAGCTTTTTTTACAAGTAAAACAAGGCTGCTTGGCAGCTGAAGTGTGTTGTACAGTAACTAGCCCAGCTGGAGGTCTGTCTAAACTATCATTTAACAGTTTCCTCTGTGTTCATGACCAGTTTGACAAAAAAAAGGATTGTGCAGTGATAAGTCTCAGGGCAGATTTTAGTGAAACTTTCCTATCCTAGAGCATGTCTAATCACACAGAGTTTGCAACGAGAGAATGTGCTCCAAGTTTCCTGATCCATGGACTAGTATGGTGGCATATTAATGGTAGTGGGAAAGTGGGGTTAGTCTGGAAGTAAAAGGGGCATGGGCAGTTATGTGCAGGATATTTCTTTAACTGTAACAGTGTTAGAATGGACCAGCTGTATCTGTAGACAGCACAAAGAGGTGGCAATTCCCAAAATGATACGCTGTCAAACTTGGGTTAAGTATGGAGGTGGGAACTGCCAAAGCCAGTAGCAGTCTTACTGCTTTATGAGCTCCATAGTGCTCATTCTGTTTGGTCAAGAATCAAGGGAAAAGCCCAAAAATTACTGGGGCAAATGTCGCAGATCAGGGGCAGTTGTTAAATATTACCTAGTTTACTTAAAGTTAATAGAACGACATGTTTTGTATCAGTGCTCATTTCTGCACTCGTAGTTATTTACTAGAAAATCAAAACTTGTATGAGGAACAGGGCAAAAATATGAAATAAGGTCAGAATCATTATGCAAAAAGTGAGACAGCTGAGAGATTTGGTGACCTCTATGCATGCATGTTTGCATATTTTGTGACTTTTCAAGGTACTTGGCTTCACAGTAATTACATTGCAACCCTTCTGGATTTGCACTGCTGGTGTTTGCGCTGAAAGCATAACATAGGTTCATAGGATGATACTAGGCTATTGGCCCGGAGGCCCTTATAAGCCTAGCCAAGAATTTTGCCCATGTTCCCACAAAGTCAGCACCTGTTTCCCTTGTCCAGCAGGGACACAGGTGGGATCCTAGGGGTGTATTTTCTGTTTCCCATCCAGTCATCCAGGTTCCTCTTAAAGAGGACTAGAAAGGTACTCTGCTTAACATGGAGAGGAAGTCTATTCCACAAATAAGGGAGTCTCTGGGACACAAATCTATCCCACCAGCAAGTTCTATTAATGTCACAGACCAGGTTTAGGCCTTGTGTGCGGGTTGCCCAAGTGAATTTTGACTTATGGATATGCAGCAACTCCATCAAAGCTGGGTCGGAGATGGCCTTGTATGCTAGACACAAGTCACCTCTGAGAAGTCTGTATGAGACTGGGTAGAGGGACAGGGCTTTTAGCTTATCTGTATAGGACAGGTGTTTGAGACCCTGGAGTTTCCTGCTCAGGAACCTCTGTGGTCTCTCCAGCTGCTGCATATGCTTAGCAAGGTACATGCCAAAGTGGGCATTGTACTCAATAATGGGTCTGATAAGGGAGGAGTACAGGGATGTTATAACCTCCTTGTATCTGAATGAAATACCCTTTCTTATGAGGTGGGCCACGTAGAAAGCCTTCCATACAATGGAGGCAACGTGGTGGTCAAAAGTCAGGTTGCTATCAACCTGGGTGCCCAAGCCCCTCAAGACTGCTTGCATGCTTAATACATTGTTATTAATGTGATAATTAGTGGGGATCCCATTTTCCCCAAAGGGGACAATGATGTATTTCTTGGCATTTAGTTTGAGGACATGCTCCTGACACCAGTCATTAGTTTGGGTAAGGCCCTCTTGGCGGATGTTCACATCACTAGGGGAATTTAAGACAGTGCAGGTATCTGTAAACTTGGTCAACCACAGACCACTGGTTTTGGCTTGCACCTTAGAAAAGTATATCCCAAACAGCAGAGGCCCCAAGATGGATCCTTGGGGTAAACCACTCATTACGGGTCTGCTACTAGAGGTGGCTTCCCCTATTTTGACTGAGTGGGTTCTATCAGTGAGCTAATTAGCTACCCATCTGGTAACATATGGGTTGATGCCTAGCTGAGAGAGTTCTATTATGCCCGAGTGGGGAATAGTGTCAAAGGCTTTCACTAGGTCAAGGTAGGCGGTGTGCACTGTCTTCCCCTCGTCCGTGGCTTTGGTGACTGTTTTGAAGAAGTTGACCAAGTTTAATAGACATGATCTGCCTTTGACAAAACCAAACTGTGTGGGGTCAAGTGTTTGGAGGTTGCCAATGTCCTTGTTTATAAGGTCCATGATAATGCATTCCATGGCCTAGCAGATCAGGCTAGGTAAGCTGATGGGCCTATAACTGCCTGAGTCAGTGAATGCTCCACCTTTGTGTAGAGGGATGACAGTGGCTGTCCTCCATTCAGCTGGGATGAAGCCAGTGCTCAGGCTTTGGTTGAATAGGATGCCTAATGGAGCTGAGAGCTTATGTTTGAGTTCATGTATGATGCAGCCAATGATGTTGTCAGGTTCCATGAAGACTGTATTTTTTGCCTTAGAGAGGGCATTAAAGACCTGCTCCCTGGTGATGAGGGGAGGGGGAAGGTGCTGGGGATGTCCTGATTTACTGATGGGGGGGGGGCACGTGTGTGAAGATTTCACTGAACCTGTCTGCCAGCAGGCTGGCTATATCTACAGCATTTGTGTACTGGTGTTCTTGACCACCATTTCAGAGCAGATTTGTGAGTTACCTTTGAGATTGCAGACATATGTGAAGAAGACGTTGTGATTGTCCTTAGTGGATGTGGACAATTTGGACTTGAAGTTAGCCTTGGAGGATTTCACCAGTGACCTTATTTGCTTGTTCAGACAAAGGAGAGATTGCTTCCAACAAGGCACTAGCTCCTTCTTGGTCCTGGACAGCAATTTTTTCCTTTTATTATAAAGTTTGTTTATTGTTGCTGTCCACCAGACAGGTTTACTCTTCTTTGAGAAAGATGATTTGGTCCTGTGAGGTATTGCTGAGTCCATATAGCTATGTAGGTGCTCATATAGCTTTTTGGTGTAGGCTTTGGACATTAGTGCTAGTTCCAGCTGAAGGGATGGTGGCTGTGAACCTGCTTATACTTGCTGTCAGGAGATTGTAGTCAGCTTTGGAAAAGTTTTTTTGCTTGACCGTAACAAAGTGGGGGGGAGGGGGGAGTCAGGGGAGATGGTGACTTCGAAAGTGATCACTTTATGGTTGGATCTTACCAAGGAGGATGACACTGTAGGGGTACTACAGTGGCCACTCATGTTGGGTAGTACCAGGTCCAGGATATTTTCACCTCTCATAGGGGTGTTGAACAGCTGATCCAATTAATTGACATTGAAGTCAAGAAATGTGTGGGTGTTCATGTTTGGGGTAGAATAGGTCTTCCACTCTATGGTTGGGTAGTTAAAGTCACCCAGGATCAGGGTAGAGTGTTGAAGCTTGATAGATTCAATTAAGTCCAGATAGGTGAAGTGGGCATCTTGAGTCATGGTTGAGCGTCTGTAGCTAGCTATGATTTGAATAGGTGTTTTGTCAACAGTTAACTGCACTTGAAGTGTCTCCTGTGCGTCATACTGTTTTACCAGCCTGGAGGTGTGTATGTATTTGATAAATATTGAAATTCCACCTCCTTTGGCTTTGTAGCCCTCCGTTTGGGGTTTGAAAGTATGGTAGGATGAGTAACCTGGTAAGGCTGAGGTGCTGTCAGCAACTTTGAACCAGATTTCAGTGACTGCCCAAATGTCAGCTTCTTCCAGGGTGAGGAATGCTAGCAATGAGTGCAGTTTCATGCTAAGACTCCTAATGTTTAGCAGCATGACCTTTAAATTTCATTTAGAAGAATTTTTCATGTTGGTAATTTTGTGCTCATGGCTTTGCATAAAAAAAGGCACTATGGGTGAGGCAAGAGCCTTTGACAGAAGCCTGAAGCCCAGGGGAGATGGATGAAGGCCATCGCTGACAAAGCACTGTGGTCTGTCAGTCATGCCCTCATAGGCTGTCAGGTACTGGATCTCCCTTGGAATGACACCGGAAACTAAGCCAATTGTTAAAGGCAATCATTTTCTGTTTGTATTGAGGTATCATTCTAGGTGACAGTAGGATGCTGCTTAAGACTAGGGACATACCTGCCTCGGACACATATGCAGCAAGCTCAATCATGTCTCTCTTCATATAGTCCAAAGAGGTACATCTCAAGTCATTCACACCAACATTGACTATGACAAATCAATAACGGTGTTAAGCGACTTGAGCACATGCGTAATATGGCGGATTCTAGTACCAGACAAGCAACTTACCATGACTTTCTCCTTGTCTAGCCTGGTGAGGGGCACATATGTGTCTCATGAGAGAGTCACCTATGATTAGTATGTTGGGTTTGTGTCTGGGCCTTAGAGACTTTGAGACACATGCATCTGTGCTATGTGTGGTGCTTGGTTCTGTGAGTTGTGATGTGCGTGTGTGTTTTTGCTTCAGAGGTCTCTTTTGTTTATGTATGTTTTTATGAACCTTTGCATATGTAGGAGTGTGTTGTACATGTGTGGTTGGTGTTAGAGGTGTGGTGTTTGTCATGTTTGCACATGCAACCTTCTTAGTGTCAGATGTACTAGCTTGTGACTGAGACAGCAAGCATTATAGGTTCTTAATGTAATTGCATCTCTCACATATTATGTTCCTAGGTGATAGTAGTAGAGGGATGTCTGTGTACATAAGGCAGTTGCTACACTGTCTCAGGATGCCCATATTAACCAGACAAGCAGGAGAAACCATAGGAAATTGCCCATCCATAGTTGTCGGAATCTGTGGAAGAGAGGTCAGGGATAGTAGAGTGGGTACTATCTGAGGAGAGTACCTATAGGTGTGAGTAGGGATGGATAAAATCAATACAGTAGCTGCAAGCAAGGGGCTCACTTACACAGGAGTGCTGGTAAGGGAAAAATGCAGCTGAGATACCTTGCAAAGGGTTAAAACAGTGCAGCAGCAGCACACAACATGCAACAAGCATAAACCCATGCAAAAGCAGGGTTTAAATACTACAAAAACAAAAGTAAAATAGAAACACTGGAATTGACCAATCCACCCTTGTTCCTTAGCTTTTAGCTAACCACCCTATGCCAGACCAGTTCCAACCAGTTCACTTACTCCCATTAAGTGCAAGCAGGCCCTGGCCAACACAAGATGGCATAAGAAGGAACACAGGAATCACACAAACAGATCTAGATATAGCAAAACCTGTAAGCAGATTATGCTAAAGATATTTAACCTCTGTTTAGGTTGATTTAGCACAGGAGAACAGAAACATGCCCAAATATAACAGTAGCAGACAAGAGCAAACTGATTTAAACAAATTAACCAATTAACCAATAAAAAAGCTAAAAACTGAGCCCTGTTCCAGCAACCTTCAATCAGACAGGTTCTAACTGCACACTCCTGCCAGTAGGGTGCAGGGGAACCCTCTCCAAAAAAAGATGGCCTGGATTAATGCTCAAGTTATACAAACAGAGCTAGATTCCACAAGTCTGAATCTAGTCTATGCTACATCAAACAAGGTGCACCAATTTCAGAAAGAAACAGTTCAAGTAAGCAGGCACAATAAGCCTTCAGCCAGCAATTCCCAGCACAGAAGGGCAGAATCTACCCTCTCCTCCTACAAGAGTATAGACCACAAACGTTCTTAACGTAAAATAACTGGCCTGAAGCCCAAGTGCTTAAACCAGAACTAAAACACTTTTAGAATAACAGAAACACTAAGCCTTCAACCAGCAATTCCCAACTTAGAAGGATGTAAGCTACCTCTCCTGCCACAAGAGTGTAGACCACAAACCTTCCTAATGTAAAACAACTGTCCTGAAGCCCAAGTGCTTAAACCAAAAGGCTTAGACCAACAGTTTCAATTTAATCAGGCCACTAACAAGCAGTAATAAATGCAGCAGATTAAATGCAATTGAATACTTTTAAGAACAAGCAGCAAAAGCAAAATAAAGCAGTAAAGGAGGAAGAAACACAAATACAGTAAAAGCAGATGAATAAAGTGCAATTTTTTTCTTTCTTTAGGTTAAGTGGGAAGTGAGGAAACACGATAATTCAAGGTTGAGAAACTAAGGGGGTGGGCCTTTCCAAATGATCTCTCTCTACCCAGTAGAATGAGTTGATGTGATGGGACTGGGAGGAGTGTCCAAAATGAAATTTACAGTAGGGGCGGGGAGGCACACAAACACTTCAGCTAAATACAGATATTTCTAAATATAACAGCAATGCTGTTTCTCATCTCCTCCCACTAATTAACTGAAGCTATTTACAGTTTGTAAAGGAATACTTTGGTAGCATTTTAACTGACCCTAGCCAAGATCTCTTAAAACTCCAACAGAAAAGAAAACTTAAAACAAAGCAAATGTAATTCTAAAATAAGATACAAAATAGTGATCAAACTTTAAATGAAGAGCTTCAAATCAAAATAAAATGTGGCAACAAATCAGTGATATTCAGAGCAAACAGTAGACACACAAACATGTATTCAGAGCAAACAAGAGGCACATAAACATTTGGTGGAATGCATGCAAGTTCATGCTGTCAGCTTCTGATCTCCTTAGTGTAGTGGTTCTGATATACTTCACTAGCAGAAAATTACAGGTTCTCATATTTGGAAGGCCAGTGTTCATATATACATACTGTCAATTTCTTGTCCTTTTTGTGATTTAATTTTGGTAGACTGTTCAGTTCACAGGGGAATGACTTGTCTGTATTTTCATGTTTCGTGTTTAATTTGTTATTGATGACATATGCTCTAGTGTGATTCTTTCACATTTTAAAGTCATTATTTTAGTGGCAAGTACTTAGGGTAGTGTTTCAGTATTTGTTATAATAATTAAAAAGCAAACACATTCCAGTCCTTTTAAAGTACAAAAAAATTACCAGCATTTACCTTCTTCCATAAGACTGCTGGCATGATAAATGTGACTAGAATGTACCATTTCACTTATTTTTTTTTTCTGGGAGCAAACTTTGGTTCCATCTACATCTGGGGAATTTTTGCTCACTCACAATTTGTAACTGATAATGCCTCTGATGGTGCAGGCAGGTAGGATATTAAGTGGCTCTTTTTAATTTAAAGCATTGTCAGGTGCACATTAAATAAATGTTAAGTTTCACGGGAATAGCAATTTCGCAGTGCCTGTGCTAAGTCTGTTTTCAGTATAAGTACTTTTTTTCTTTTGAACTCCTAAAGTCTGTGACCATTGTTAATATAAAAAGAAAATGTTATACAGATTGAGAAATGTGAATGCTGTGTTATGGCAATAGAAGAGGACCCAGGCAAAGGAGCAGGAGTAAGGCTGATGGGGAAAAAATGGTTCCTTACCCTGACTTGAGCCCCATTTGACCATGATCTGGTTCTGGACATGACCATATCTAACAGCATAGTTCAGGAACACTTGTTGATTTTTAAGTGGTGCAATCAACTTATGTAGGTTGTGAAAATATTGGTGTAAGCTACATAAATTGTAGCCTGGGATTGGAGACTGCTGTAGGCAAGTCCAAAACAAGGCACACCGTCTTCATCTGTGGTCAGACTATACATGAGACTATAAAAGCTGGCTACTCACTGATGAGTGGTGCAAATTATGATTAACTGTCTTTGACAGGCTGGGAACATATGGTTTCTGAATGTTTTGTGTTCATGAGTTTTGCTTGGCAATAGTGTACATCATAATTAGAAAAATTAATCTACTGAAGTACCGGTATTTGTATTAATGTTTGAAAACATAAATCCGTACCTAACATTAACACTAAACTGAAAAGGTTCTGTTGTTTACAAGGTTTCCTTGCAAATCTTTGTAGCATTAGAACAAGGCTGCTAAATTAGGCTTTATAAATGGCATTTAGAAAAGGGTAGAAAAGTCAGCTTCAGTGAAATCTCAGAGCTTGTGTTCGTTTGCCATTTTTCAGGTTTACTGGCAACCTGACACACTGTATATAAATAATGAGGAAGGTGTTGGTGTTCCATTGCTACATTTTAATCAGTCTGCTCTTTTCGGTGATTAGGATTAATTCTCACTTTGGGGAAGAAGAATGTTTTATTGATGTCATTTTCCAAACACTTTGCTCAGTTCTTTTTTTCCCATTGCTACCACTACTGTTTTAATAACAGTCTGATGTGATACAGATGTTCCTGTACGGCCAGATTCCAGAATACCTGATGAATTGTATATGAGGTAATTACATTTCAGAGTCCATTCTGGCTTGCCCTAAAAATAGTGCTTTAACCTGCTTGGGCAGCTATTATAAAATGCAGTTATTAACCACTCAACATTTGAAGATTTCAGCAGAATTATTGCTGTTCTCAGGAGCTTCCTTAACTAGGTTCTTTTTTTTTCAGTCACTACAGGCTCATTATAAACATTCCAGTACATGGGGGAGTGGAATGAAATGTCCCTGAGACATTTCATTGTCATGAAAAGATGCATTATTCTGCCAGTAAAATGATCTGCGAGGGTTAAGATTAAATGACTAGAAAGCTATGAGACAGATAGTCACATTAATAGGGCTATAGAGACCTGATGTATGCTAAAAGGAACACGTTTCTCTTTAATATTAGTTGCAAACATAACATCTGATTCCTTAAGGCTTTTCACAAACTGACAAGTACTTGATTGGTATATTTGGGTACATTGTTAAGCATCAGACTTTTACTGAGGTTATGCACTGCTTGGCCACACAAACACTCCTGCAGCTAAGTGTTTAGGTCAACATTCTGAAAATTAGTTAATGAGGAACTGTGCATTACCCTGGATTCTGCATTCCTTATTCTAGGGCTAAATTTGCCTCGTGCATGGCACTTCTTTGGAAAAATGGACAGAGTCACATGGGTAAACTGCTGTATGACTAGCCATGAGATGTGTCTGCAGGCCTGCATGAACAAGATTGCATAGTGCTGCAGTGTTGGATTGAGTGCTCTAAATAGCAGCGGTGCTAGGTTAAACTGTGACTCCCCCCACACTGCTCGCGTGTATACACTGAAGCTGCAGCACAGGTAAAGATTTACAGAACAAAGCTGCCTGCATTTCCTTTAGTAATAACATTAATTACACCTAGATTAACTTGAGAACCTGGACTGTATTATATCCAAGCAATATGCAGTCAATATTTTTATTTTCAACTTTTAGTGTCCATGTGTTACTGTAAAAAAGAGAGAGAGAGATAAAAGCAAGAAACTCAAAACATTGCACGCTAATCTCTTCTTCAAAGCAGATTCACAACACATTAAATTGTATAAAATGTCTACCAGATGCACATAAGATGTAACAAAGAAGGCAGTCCAAGGCTTTGTAGACATTCTTTTTAGTGCCCATGTGAGTAGCACATAGTTTAGCAAACACGGATGCCGTTTGCTCTTGATAAAACCCATAAATGGATTTCTGCACGTTGGGCATTTTAATAAGCAATCATATCCACATTGGAAGTGCACACACTACTTCGGTAGTGAATAAATTTCTTCTGTAGAACAGAGAATGTCTGGATGACTTTTTCACATGATTTGGTAGTATGAGCTGTGTAGTGGAACTGGTCTGGGATGTTAATGAGTGTGTGGTAAAGTTTCTGAATATATGAGCATGTTACCTGCCATTGCAGATATTACCAAACCAGGGATTGTAAATAAAGGGTGTCGTGGTATAGAAGAGTTAAGTGCTTACACAGTCTTATGCAAGTGGGCTGCTATGGATTTACTTGGTGACAGTAGGCAATTTTTTGTAGCAGTATTTTATCATCTTCATTTTTAAAGTTATGCCGATACCTTGCAGTTAGATACCTAATATTCCAGTACATGGCAGAGTGGAGAGAACTGTCCCTCGATCCCTGGAAAGCTTGATACCTCTCACCTTTTTAGCCGTCCATTTGTGATTCTCCTTTCCTCCGCCATGGTTACCAGAGCTGTACATACACAACTTGTCTAAATATCAACTACATGAACTAAAATTCAAGTTGTGATAGCCTGGCCAGCTGGCTAATGAGAGGTGCGATCATTGCTGTAAATGGGTATCCTGCCTGTCTGCAGGATTATGAGAGGTGTGAGCATTCCTCTACATGGGTATCCTGTCTGTCTGTCAGCAGGATGGTATGTGACATAAACGTTGCTATATGTGGATACTCTTCTTGTCTGTCAGCAGGAAAAAGTAAAGTTTTACAAGGTTGAGCAGATAGCAGCTGCTGAGTTACAGTAACTGACCTCCTAGTCTGCATGCTTGTTAACACACATTGCCTCCTTCAGTCAGATGTGAGGACACATTTAAGAAAAAAAATAGACCACTGTAACATCACAGAATAAGAATATTATATATATGTACCCTCTCTGTGGTCCTATATTTGTGTCAGTAGGAATGTGCATTAGTGTTTGTTGGATAGTTTCACTGGCCATGGAAACATCACATTCAGATGGCTTGCCAGGGTCTGCCTACAGTTAAATTTCTGACTAACTGAACTTGAGCAGCATGGGGAGTTGAATCACCCTTGGTGAATCCTGCTTGACCCTATAATTTTCAGGGGTATTTGAACTTGGTTGGATACCTGGGACAACTTTTGAGTGCAGAGAAGGTTCACTGTGGTAGTGTGTTAATTTCAAACCTTGGGCATCCAACACAATCCTAATCTGCAGTACATCTCCCATTTTGTATCCCTTTTCCAGTAATAGTGCAATACAAAGTAATAGGTCTTCAGTAAATCCAAGGACTTGGATGAAAAGCATTCAGAATTCCAGGAAAAAGCAGTCCAAATCCACCATTTGATAAATAGTATAATAGCTCAGGACATAAACAGCATAAATATCAGAACAAAGCTTTCGAGTAAAAGACTTTTCTTCAGTGATTTCCAGTAATAGCAGCTAAAGCTAATGTTGATAAGAACCATCAAATGAAGAGTTATTAGGAATGCTCTGACATCTAGTATGCATCTTTAAGGGATATGGAAAAGGTTTTCCTCATAAAAATTAAAATACAATATCATGTCAGCTTAGTGGGATTTGGGAAATGCATGGAGAACAGTAGCTATTTTGTGAGAGTCATTGCACCTTATGGTGGTGATGGGTGTTGAACCAGAATCCAGGTATATCCAGCACAGATGGAAAGGCACCTTAGTAGCCAGGCATAGGGAGGAGATTGTTAAAGGTGGTGGAGTATAGCTCACTGAGAAACATAAACAGAGGTAGAGACTGGCACACTAGTGGGCAAAAGAGCCTCTACTTTGCAGCAGTGTGGATCGGTTTATGTCTGAGCTGGTAATGATCACTGAGGTCAGCATAGCAGTGCCTGAGGGGACAGAGGTCATTTCCCAGCAGAAACTTGTAAAACCTAAAAGCTTTACTATTACATCAGCAGTGCAGTAAAGTTAGAAAGTTGTCCCTCCCTGAAACACAAGCCTAACCTTCAATGTACTGCTGGTGTCAGAGGAAGCAGACGGCAGGAAGTATGACATGGTTTCAGACTGTAGCACTGTTGTACTTACCGTTATTAAACAGTAACATTTTCCTGTTCTGGCTGCGCTCCTGGGAATGTATTTTATGCCAGAACCACAAAACTTGATACTAGATCCAAAAGAAAAGAATTTTGTATGCACAGCCTTGTCATAGAATCCTTGTCTGCCACAGTGGCTCTACAGAGAACAGCCAGAAATAAAGTACACTGTTTCCATAAGCAGCTGCTAAGTGCACCTCATTATTACATAAGAAAAGCTTCCTAATAGCAATACTAGAGACCCAGAAGCAAAATGAAGAGGCACAGACCTTTTACATTCTTTTCCCGAGATCGTATCCATGGATACTGGCTGACCCCATGTAATGGCCAGAGGACTTCAAAGTGGACCAGTTGATTTAGAACTGACAGACGCTTCTTTCTCTTTGTTTCCTTCTTTCTTTAAGGTTTTTACCATTTAAAATTCCACTGTAGAGAATGACAATTTAATGTAAGGGCCTGAGTAGTAGGAAGGAATGACAGCCTTCTTAATTCAGTAGGCTAATGCTGTAATAAAAAGTCTGATAGGTTCCAAAAGTTGTTTTTAAGTGGTGTATCTTCTTTAATTCAGTAGTTGCTCATACGCGACAGTCTGGGTGCATTTAACCTGTATGGACATTGAAGTTCTCAGACCACAGCACTATACTCTGGCTCCTTCTGTTAAGGGAAATAGTTAAAATACTATAATTTCAAATCTACAGTGGTTAAAATAAAGTAATGCATGTTGTATGAAAGACAACAAATATTGTTATCTAAAGTAATATGCGGTACCTGTTGCATACCAAAATGGCATGTAGTGAACTGCAAAGGGCTGACCTTGTGTTTTGTGGGAAACAGAATCGAGGGCTAAGGCTAACCCCTATAATACATTATCTGAAGCAGCACTACTGACCTGTTTTCTTCTCTGATTCCTTTGATGATTATATTAACAGGTCTTGTCAATATATTACAGATTTTCAATAATTATTTCTGAGAAAAAAATGTGTTTTTAAATCTTCCTGAAAGTAATCATGTGAAATGTCAGGACCTGCTAGAGCCTGTCCAAAAACACAGGAACCGAATGGCCAAAAAATGGACTTATATATACAAAGTCTTGAGTTATTTCCTGCAACATTTCCTTTTCTACAGGTTATGGTGATCTCAGAGTTGGTATATATAAGTCCAGGGGTTTTGGGGGTACAAAGTAAAGGAAAAGAGTGATGCTTGAGATTCGCCGTTTTCCTGAGTTTCCAATTTTTTTTCTGTCTGCCAGCACTCGACATTACACGTGCCTACATTTCAATAGGGAGCACTTTCTTTAACATTTCTCCCCTCTCTCATTAATATTGAGCTTGACGCTGTCACCATGTCTGACACATTCACCAGGTATGAGGTTTAGAATACAGAATCCCATTTCATGGAGACCCTTTCCCTGCCTTCACATATCGTCACCACTGCAACACCAAGTGCACACAAAATACGATTTAGCATACACAGAATAGATATTGTACAATTCTTAAATGTCACTTTTACTGGTAAAGTACTCATTAAAAGAAATTAAAGGGGAACCGTTTGCTAAGAGCAGTATGTCGCTCAGTGTAGCTTTGCTCGGGATCACAGTTTGACATTCCACAATGATATGTGCAGACTGCCAAATCTGTCAACTAGCAGTGTGCTTCCTCCTTCAATTACATCCCATTGGATTTTTAAAATATGGAGAGTTTATCATTTAAACCCACAATGAGCAGTACTCTTTGAATGACAACAAAGGAAATATGAAGGGATATAAGAAATGATATCTGTCCAGGTGAAATTTATGCCAAGTAGTGAAATTATTTTCAGCTGGCTTTGGGGAGCTGCATTTTAATGGCAATAATATATGTCACATGACAAGCTTCTAAGATGTCACAGTGGGGGACAGTCTTGCACATCAAATCAGCAAATCAGGACTAGATAAAAGTCAAAACCATAAACAGAAGTGCTGTATGCTACATAGGTGTAAGTGATTAAGTATTTTATGTATTGCAATATTTTACTTTCTGTTTTTAAGTTGTATTTAATCTATTACACCCTCTACCCTTAAATTAAATTTTCAAAGGCTTGTTGAGAAGTACAGTACATCGCCCACTTTTATGACCCTCAGGACAGATCATATTGTTCATTTACAGAACCAAGCTGAAAACTGAAAGTGTAGACAGAAATGGACATATAACTTTATGACTTAAATATACTGTCCCAGAGATAAAAGATCAAATTTGATATATCAACCTATTTTAGTAAGATGGAACTACCTGAGGATAGACCCACATACTTTTGTCTTGTTCTTATCCATTTGCAGATGGCATAAAGGCAGGTGTACAAATAAGTGAAGAATGAGTCCTATGATCCTGATGAGCTAACAGTGGTGGTATAGCCCATTTTAGAGCATACACCACATTCATAACTGTAACACTTTTCCTCTTGGTGTGCTGTGTGTAGGTAACAGCATCGTGGATCGCATTCTCCAAAAATACCTCAGAAATTCCACAGGCCTCTTCGTAAATGTGCCCTGAAATATGTTTACACCACCACTACCACAAACCAAACGACAAATAGCAGGCTTAATTATGCCTTGAATGTTATCTTGCAAAACTTTACGATGCCTTTTAGTGCCTCCTTTCCCAAGGCCTTTTCTCCAACCAGAGATGACTGTTTCAGCAAAATGCCACCAATAACATAAGTTTTATCTTTGTTAGTACCTCAAATTCAGTATTTAAAGGAATTTAAACTAAAATAATTGAGCATTATGTAGAAGCTTTGGTGACAGTACTTGGATCTTATGATGTCTGTATTACTGAACTGTATATGTGTGTGTGTGTGTGTGTGTGTGTGTGTGTGTGTGTGTGTGTGTGTGTGTGTGCGTGTGTGTGTGCATGTGTGTCACATATATGCCTTCTCATCATAACTGAGGATTGACTTTACTTTTGCAGTAAACATCTAATATGCATTGCAGATTCTGTTCTTATGATTTATTTATAGTTTGTTCTCTTCAGTCACCTGTCTACCCACTGCAGTTTTTGTCCCTTTTCATAGGGTGTCCTTCCCCCATGTTTCTAAAATAATCTGTTTCAGTAAATTCACTGCTATGTCGGGTGCCAGACTATGGTGCTT
Source organism: Protopterus annectens (assembly GCF_019279795.1). Lineage (NCBI taxonomy): Eukaryota > Metazoa > Chordata > Ceratodontiformes > Protopteridae > Protopterus > Protopterus annectens. The sequence goes on from NC_056739.1 coordinate 545,029,520, forward strand.
TGCCTTTTGCCAGAGGGGGAATTCTGGTTTATATCATGAATGATTACTGTGGAAATTGGAGGCAACACTGACAGCAAGTGGGTTAAGCATTGAGAGGTTTGTTTTTTTGCACAGACACACTCAGCCTAGACAGATGGGCCCATTTAATGAAGGATCCACTTAAAGGCCCAAGATTAAGGCAGAACTGTGCCCAACCAAATGAGGAAGGGAGGTGCAAGATATCTGCAAAATGCATTCACACACTTGACTCAGATATCCCCACCAGTATGGGATTTGTTTATGGGAAAAGGGAGACAAAATGCTCTGAGAAATGGAATGAAGATTGTCCCTCTACTTGTTCTACCCTCAGTGGTTGGACACTGTTGCAATGCCCTGATCGAGGATACTGAGTTTGACCATCCATCCATCCATCCATCCATCCATCCATCCATCCATCCATTTTATCCATTTCAGGTTTGTGGGAGATAGAATCTATTCCAGCATTTAGTGGGTACAATGTGGAGGTCAACAGTGGATGAAATGTCTGTCCATTTCAGGGCACACTCACTCACTTAACATAGCTACAATGTAATATGATATAATGTATATGTAGGTTTTGTAAAACAAAATTGGAAACAGTTGCACACCTTGTTGCTGGTTGTGACATACTATTGCCAGAAGGACTGTATACTGAAAGGCATAATAATGTGGCAAGACTGTTACATTGGGGATTGTGCAAACATTATAATATTGAAGTAGCTGAAAAACACTGGAAACATGAGCCACAAAGCATCACAGAAAATGATGAAGTCAACATTACATGGGATCACCCATTGCCAACAGTTCAAAAGATAGATGCGAGAAAACCAGATGTAGTGGTCCATAAAAAGAAGACACAATTAGCATTTATCTTTGAAATTGCTACACCCAGTGATTACAGTGTCTTACGTACAGAGAGACACAAAGTCATAAAATATCAGGATTAGCAGGCAGAAATTAGAGCAATATGGAAGAAAGATATCCAGAGAGTCCCAATAGCAGTAGGAGCAACTGGTCTTATAAAAAAGAATCTACAGTAGTATTTAGATATGTTACCAATACATGTAACTCTGCACAAATTGCAGAAGGAGTCATTACTGGGCACACTGCGGGTGCTGTGAAGAGCATTTCTGGCTGGCATCAAAGATTGAACCAATACTAATTTCATGAACTTTAATCATACTTTGATTTAGGAATGGGGTCCATTCCCATTGTGGCATTAGAAACCTAACAGATTTAGAGAAATTAAAAAGGGAGAATCCCTATAATTATATGCACAAGGACTGCAGATTTGTGAATGTATGAGACATGTAGGGTCCTAGGCAGAAACCCCATGCAAACATAGGGAGAATATGCAGGCTCCATTGAAAAGGTGCCCCAGCTGAGAGTTGAACCAGGCACTGACTGTTGTACTGTCTTGCTGTCATGCAGTTAATGTAAATACCAAAATGAGATTGATGAGAGAACTCCTTGGAAAGAAGTGCCTAAGCCCTTGAAGGCAGCCAGAGCAAAACACACGAAAATGTTCTAGTTATAGTTGACTCCTTTTAGACAAAAATGTCCTACTTACCTGGCTGAGAAAAGATAATGTGTCTGTTGGCTGTCTTTCAACTGCAAGATTTTGTGATATCAGTAGGGCCCTTAGAGTTTTTCATCACAAATGCACATACAAGCTAGTCATTGCCCACATGAGAGTGCATGACCATAGATATTCCACTTTTGAAGAGATAGTACAGACATGGTTTAACTCGGGCCGAGGAAAAAATCTGATTAGGTGTCAGGGGTCTCTTCCTTACAAAGCTACGTAGTGCAGTCATTAGCCCTCCTCCAGAAGGAACACATCTACACTGATTCCTGATGTTAAAGACCATGGACTTTAGTTAAATGCAAAACAAATACAGTATTGTACTATTTGGACAACATGAACACCCCTGTACTTACTGCATAGAAGAAACACCCTCCCAAAACTGAGACTGCCATAAAACACCTTGACTTATTCATGCATAATAGACTGTCATTTTAGCACTACATAACTATATGTAGACCATTCTCCTACCTACTGTAGGCCGTTCTGCCTAGTCTGTCTACTTAGTAAATATACGTTCCCCCAGATCCAAAGAGGTTACTGTTCTCGTCTACTCCTTCCTAACCTGGCCAGTAATAGAATATAATCCCTTCTTCTGCATGTACCTGTCCAAAAGTATTGTATAACTCAAGGAACCATGACCATTCCTGAGCAAATAAACCTATGGGCTCCTTAGTCTATGCGCAACATCAAAAAATTCTATCTCTGTACTTTTGGCTTCTGCAAATTCTTACACACTGTCCTCTGTTTTGCCTATAAAGCAATAAAGGACACAGTCTTGTTAAACCTCTCAGATATTCAAAAGTCTGGCAGTACATCAATGATGTCCCAGAAAACCAAAAATATTATGAGGAACAGGCCACAAATGTGATGCAAAAATGTGGACATTGTGTGAAATTCTGGACAGTTGAGATGTGTGCCTGCTGGGAAGATGGATATCTGTGACAAAGGATCCTCTACAAATGCAATCCTCTCTTTGTTATACAAAGTAGCTTCCTAACTCTCTTCTCTTTAAAGCCAGCCTTGACAAGTGGATAAGGATCTGTAAATTCACCCAAGGCTATCTGCACCATCCCTTATACATCAGTAAATCAAGTAGTGGAAATCATACTGGCTAAGACCCTAATGGTGTACTGGACTGATTGCCTTGTGTAAACCTATGAACTTACGAACCCTTTACTAAGTAAGAACTAACATGAAATAAGAATTGAGAGGTTTCCAACAGGGATAGTTGGAGAATGGAGGTGCAAATAAGTTTCTCCCTGTTGCCAAGCTTTGATTCTGTTAGTCTTTACTTGCATACTGAGTGATGCTGACCAAGGCACTTAACCAAGTAACGCTTCTCTGTAGTCCTTGCAACAAGACACTTGTATCTTCTGGACATACTTGGGTACTAAGTCTTTATCAGTATATTCTCAGATAATGCTTTATCTACAATTATTTAAAGTGGTTTAATCACATGCATAGTGGCGCTTTCAAAATTAGTCATTACCTGATAAGGTTTTCATCTTAATTTTTAATTTGTTCATTCATTAAAGGGGTAAGTCAACTGACCCTTATGAACTTTCTTTCATAAACCATGCCACAAGTGAAAGGAGAAACATATGCATGGAAAATTTTACAGTAGTCATTCTATGGACTGTGATTTTGGAAGGTGATAAAAAACCATAGTACCCTGAAAAAAAGGGAGCCAGTTAATCTATCAACCGCTATTATTTCGACCACTGATAGATGGAAGGAAAAGTGCTGAAACAGCATTCAATGATAGTGGAGTTTTCCCTTTTCTCCACTGTTGTATATCACTGGAGAAGGTATATAAATGTTTGGAAAGCTGTATGGATAATCTTCCATATAGGTGGTGCAGGATGGTTTGCCTCCTAGAACAACAATATCTGTAAGGTTCACCAAAAGTTGTTCTGGCACAATTTTTTTTTATCTACTAGCATTCAATAGATTTTTTGCCAACTGACTGATGTGCCTAAAAAAACTCAATCAACAACATGTAGGTTCCACAAATGTAATAACCATATGTCAGTTGCATATGAAAAAAATTATAGACGTATAAAAATCGAGTGATTACTTTGGCACTATACTTATTTTACAGTAGGGAGTTTAGCAAACAAGGTCATGAGCTTCTGTTTGTATTTTCCTTTAGTATGTTGTTTGATTCCATTTGTTTCCACGTTTGGTTAAGCCACTTAACCAAATCCATGTTGCAGAGTTGCCACCGAAAACAAACACTTGCACCTCACAGGTTTATCTAGTTAACAGATTAATAAAATAAAATATACAGCACCGCAAAGGTGATGAGCTTGTGGATATTGTTAGGATTAGACAGAACATGTTTGTTTGTTTGCTCCAGATCTGGCCCATTAACATGCAGAGTTCTTGTTATATTCAACCACTCATGGAAGCAGAAATGACAAAGCTTTTGCAGCCTGCATTCTCAGGCATCAGCCACAGAGATTGGTATTTCCTGTTGGACTATGTATTATACATTTGGAGCACCTTGTTTTTAAGTTTGCAATGTCTGAAATAAGTTGCTAATGGGTGTCTACAAAAGAAATATGGACATAACTGGATGGAACTTTAAATGTATTAACCTTTTTTTTTTTGCTTTGAATAAAGTACATTGAGCAAGTGGTAAAGATCATCTAAGGCCTAGGGGATTAAAAAAAGAGAGAGTCAGGAAATGAGTACCAGTGTCAGTGAAATCCAAACCAACTCTACTACTTTAATTACATGGTCTGTTATTTGAAATGAAATTGGTTTGGAAGGAGGCAGCGGGCAATTGTTTTCCTCTGTGGTTTGAATTTGTAATAAAATATTCAGTGCTGCAGGCTTTATTGTTGTGGGTTTTGAAAAGATACAGCATTGTTTTACTAGCAGAAAATTAGATGCTGGCACTGTCTTACGAAATACAGTGTCAGTCTGAAAACTGATGTTTCTTTTCCTTCGCCATTAACTCAACAGTGTACTGCAAAGAAAGCAAATAGAATACACTTCTCTAAATGGATTAACAAACTGTAAGGCTGCTGTAATGAGATTCTGAGGTATGTGATGGCCTAAACGCTTCAGCTTTACTTTTGCCCAGTGAGAACACCTGTTCTTCCATTTTGATGGCACACCTGATCAGTTTTTCCCTGTAATAGCTGAACTCTGCCCACATAATTGACCTTTATTTCTAACCAGCTAGTGAGACTGCAGGCTGTTGTGGGATGAGGGAGTCAAAGAATTAGTTTGTGCAAAAATGGAGAAAAAGCTTTGTGGATGAATGGCTGGATGGATGGATGGATTCTGCTGTACTAACTGTTGCCGTGATTACCTATATGGCATTATTATAGTATTTGTTTACTCACAATGTTCCTTCTGTCCTTTTATCTCCTTCTGTAGTTGTCAAGCATGAGCTTCCAGAGCTTCTTCATTTGTGGTTTGTTGTAGAACTAACAACAAACCTGTGGAACAAACAACGTAACCGGAGTCTATTCTTTGGCTTGCACTGACCTATCAGAATAGCAGCTTTTGTGTCCCAGTGGTTTCTTTGGTAGCCAGGTACTAGCAGAGACTGGGCAAGTACAGGAGAGGGCTGTTCTGACCTTCCCTCTTATATGCACAGTATTACACTGTCCCATCAGAAAAGCAGTGGTGAACCCTTAGTGTTCCTTTGGTGTCTTATTACAAAGGGTCCTTCCATGGAATTTAAAAAGCTGGAGTAACAGCCCTCCAGAAAAGTAAGCTCTGTATACCACAGTACTCCATTAAAAACCAGAAACCATTCAGTAACCAGTGAATCCCATTATTAATTATCAATATGTCTAACATCTGCCAGCTCCTTGGTTGAACTCACCAAATGTACAGAATATTTTTTCAGCTTGTGATTGTTTGTGCTTGCTTGACTTTGCTGTTATCCTTATTACAGGTATTTGCCTGCCTGTACATATGTGGGTCTTGTTTTCATGGTTATCACTTGCATGGTGTTTCATCACCTAGGCTTTCAGACTTAATGTTGTAGTGCTTATGTGTACTGATTAACTGTCTTAAAGTTTTGATTATCAGTCCCGAAATATCACAGAGCTTGCTTTTCTCAGCTGGCCCATTCATGCCTCCCATTCCTGACATCTGAATATGTTGAGGGGAGAGATTTTGGACATCAACCAGCTGGGATGGGATGTTTTTAATGCCATTACCTTCCTCCTACTGTGATTGACAGGGAACTGACAATGCCCTGCTGTGGCAAATAAGCCACTCCATGTTTCTATACACAAATAATGCATGGGTGTATTCTAAATAATCCATTCCTTGGCTTAAACCTCTGAATCTCTATGCATTGCTGTGTCTTCTGGGAAGGGCGAGACAATTTGGGCACTCATTTCTATCTCTCTCCTGCACCTGTAGGTCTAATTTAACCTGGATTTCCTGAGATATAGTCAGGGCCTAAACCTGTGTGCTGCAGAGCCAGCATTTAAGGTCTATAATTAGGTCTTACTTGTCCTGCTTACAGAAGTAGTAGTTTAGGCTGGTCTCTGACAGGCTAAAGATAAGTATGCTTGCTGCAATTTACAATCGTATCAGTACTACGGTACTCTGATTTTGTTGCAGGAATTCCTTCTGTAATTGCTGCATCTCATGGAAAGAAGAAATCCCTACAAAACCATGTTGATGACTTTCAGGAGAAAAGCCTGATTTTTTGCACATTATTGACTGTACATATATGAGTGTGGATCATTAACTGGTGCATGTCACAGACAAGGCTAGCACCCACATTACTTTCTGCTGTGCCATCATGGAAGAATGTGGCTGGCCACGTCCATTCTCGCTTATCACAAGTTGCAGCCAGTACTGCAGCTTTCTTCAGAAATGCCTTGACCCAAAGTATCTGTGACACTGCCACCAGGGCTTTCAGTCATCTGGTTTCCATGTCAGCCTAGTACCTACCTATGAACGCATAGTACTTACCTATGAACCTATAGGAAATACACCCCAGGGATCACTTCTGTGTCTCTGCTCGACAGTGGCACAGGAAAATAACTTTCTTGGGTGGCGTAAGCCAGGGAACCTTGTTGGCTAGGCGTACGTAGGCCCTTGGGCCAATAGCCTAGTACCTACCTATGAACCTCTGAAAGCACGAAAAGTTATGCATCAGCAGTTCTGAAAGGCATGTTGTATCCATTCCACAAGGGTTAGGATTTACATTCTCTTCATCAGTTCTTGGACCCAAACTGTGGGAGTTCCTTCCACCTGAAATTAAAGACTTGTCCTCTTATTCCAAGTTCCATTCTGTACTAAATCACATTTAGTTAACCGGGCTGTGCCTGTTACTCCTCAGGTCACATCACTTAAGTCTACTTTAACTCTTCCCCACCCTAACTCAATCACTAAGTCCTTGGCTCCTTTTCACATCTCTAATTCATTTTACTCTAATTTCTGAAATGTTTTGACTCTTTCATACATGTTGTAAATTAAAATGTTTGATTTACTATATATCCAAAGAATTACTCTACCATTATACTGTTTTACTGCTACTTATGTCTTATTGTACACTTGTCCATTTTGTATGTCGGGTTAGTTGTTTTGATCCTGGACTGAGACTGAAATTGGTCAGAATTGATCAGTGCTCTCCTGGTAACCAAATTGAAATAAATAAGTCGTCCCATTCATTTTGAATATGCTACACCAGTGATCCTTATGGTAAACATGGTATGGTTGTTTAAGGGTGTTCACTGTCTGCTTAGATGTTATATGAATATATAAATAATAATGTAGAGCCATTGCTCTTCCAACCACCCTTTAAGGTTCTCAAACATTTGTTTATGGCTGTTCAGCTCCAAACTCCTACAGTGTCTTTAGGAAAGGGGTAAAGAAACATCTTCAGAAAACTATTTGTAAATGCTTTATCACCTCATTGCCCCCCCTTAATACTCTCCAATGTATTCCTTCTGATACAGTCCATATTTTCAAACCCAATGATTCCTTCAAGGTATCTTATAATCATTGGTAATGTCCATCTTTCCCCATTCTCCTCCCTGAACTTCATCTCTTCTTTATATTGCCTTCCAGTCATCACTTATATTCACACACCCTAGGCTTTTATATCCTCTGGTGTCTGTCCAGTGCAGTTTCAAAAGCACACGTTCCTTATCGTTACCACTGTTGCACACAATAGGTTCATAGGTAGGTACTAGGCTCTCTGCACGAAGGCATTTATAAGCCTAGCCAGATGTTGGCTTTTGCCGCCCCATTAGATTAGTTCCCTGTGCCTCCATCCAGCAGAGCCATTGAAGTGATCCCTGGGGTAAACTTTCTGTTTCCCATCCACTCGTCAAGGTTTCTCTTGAAGAGGGTTAGCAAGGATCTCTGCCTAATGTAGATTGGAATCTTGTTCCAGAGCATGGGAAGTCTCTGGGACAGGAATCTATCCCTCCAGCACGTCCTGTTTATTGTTGTGGTGAGGTTTAGATTCCTGGAGCATGTGGCTCGAGGGGATATGGTTTTCTTTAGGTGGAGCATGTCCATCAATTCTGGGTTGGACATGGTCTTGTATGTCAGGCAGAGATCACCTCTGAGTAGGCGGTATGCAACCGAGTACAGCTGGAGTTTCTTCATTCGAGCTGCATAGGGCATCTGCTTGAGGCCAGTGATCCTCTTGGTGAGGTACTTCTGTGGTCTTTCCAGTTGTTGCAGGTGTCTTGTAAGGTACATCCCAAATGGGGCATTGTACTCTATGATGGGTCTGATGAGTGATGTGTAGAGAGGCCCAATGACCTCTTTTGATCTGGATGCAAACCCTTTTGTGATTAGGTGGGCCACATAGAAGGATTTTCTAACCACGTTCGCAATGGGATTATCAAAGGAGAGGTTACTGTCTACTGGGGTCCCCAGATCCCTTATTATGTCTTCTGTATGTAGGGGGCTACCACCTATGTGATAGTTTGTGGGTACTTTGTTTTTTCCAAAGGGGATGACTATGCACTTTTTGGTATTTAGCTTGAGGCCATGGTTTTGACACCAAGTATCTGTCTCAATGACACCCTTTTGTAGGATGTCTGTGTCAGCCAGAGAGTTGGTTATAGCCCCTAGTTTGCAGTCATCTGTGAACTTGGACAGCCATAGTCCTCCTCTGCTTGCCTGTACCGCTGAAAAGTATATGCCAAACAGGAGGGGTCCTAGGACTGAGCCCAGGGGAACCCCACTTGTAACTGGTTTAGAGTCAGACCTAGCTCCCGAAACTCTTACCATGTGGGTTCTGTCCATGAGCCAGTTGGCAACCCATCTCATGACGTAGGGGTTTATGTTCAGGCTGGTGAGCTTATCTATAATAACTGAGTGGGGAATGGTGTCAAAAGCCTTTGCGAGGTCTAGGTAGGCTGTGTGGACCACCTTTCCCTTGTCTATAGCCTTGGTAACTGTCTCAAAGAAGTCCACCAGGTTTAGGAGGCATGATCTGCCCTTAACAAAGCCAAACTGGGTAGAGTCCAGTGTTTGGAGGTTCCCAGTGTCTCTGTTAATGAGATTCATGATGATGCGCTCCATAGCTTTGCAGACCAAGCTAGTCAGGCTTATAGGGTGATAGTTTCTGGGGTCCGTTGTGGCTCCACCTTTGTGGAGCAGAATAACCGTTGCTGTGCACCACTCTGTGGGCACATAGCCTGTGGAGTGGCTGAGTTTAAACAGTGTGTTTAGGTGATGGGTTAGTTCATCTTTGAGCTCATGTAGGACGCAGCCTGAGACACCGTCCGGTCCCATTGATGCTGTGTTTTTGGCTTTGGAGAGGGCTGTTTTAACCCGAGTGTCTGTGATTTCAGGAGCACTACATTCTTCTGGTATAGTTATGGGCCCTTTTGGGAGTGAGAGAGGGGTGAAGTTTGCACTGAACCTGTCTGCCAGGATGCTGGCTATATTGGTCAGTTCAATGTATTTTGTGCCATTCTGCACTAACTCCGAGCAGATCTGAGAGTTGCCACTTAGATTCTTGACATAGCTAAAGAATGCCTTGTTGTTATCTTTGGAGTCCATGGCAATTTTTCTTTCGAAGCTAGCCTTGGATGATTTTATGAGGGAACATAGTTTCTTGCTGATACTGATGAGGGATATCTTCCCTTCTTGAGATTTTACTCTTTTCTGTACTAGTTTCCTCGTTCTATTGTATAGCTTGTTTATGGCAGAGGTCCACCAGACTGATTTCCTTTTCTTGGAGTAGTGAGTCTTGGTTTTGTTTGGGATAGCATGATCCATGCATTTTTGTAGGTGCCTGTAGAGTGCATTAGTAAATGATTTTGCAGCTTGGACAGCGTTATCCTTTAGCATGGGGGTTTTGAAACTTCCCACCTCGGTCTTAAGTAACATGAGGTTTGCTTTTGAAAAGTTTTTCATGGTGGTTTCTTTGACCAGGGGTGGTGGTGGAATGTGGATATCCAGTGTGATTAGTTTATGGTCAAATCTAACCAATGAGGGGTTGACGTTTGGTGTGGAACATCACCAACCCATGTTGGTGATGACCAGGTCCAATATGTTGTCACCTCTGGTGGGGGTGTTGACCAGTTGATCCAGGGCATTTGAGTTTATTAATTCTAGGAAATGTTGGGCAAGGGAGTTTGGGTGGCACAGTGGTGCAGTGATTAACATTGTCACCTCACAGCAAGAGGTTCTCCGGTTCGATTCTTGGCTGGGGTGCCTTCTGTGTGGAGTTTGCATGTTCTCCCTGTGTTCGTGTGGGTTTCCTCCGGGTTACTCCGGTTTCCTCCCACATTCCAAAGACATGCATCTGGAGCATTTCTCCCCAGGCCTCCACTGAAAACAGGCTCTGTGGAACCTAGTCGGACTTTCCCAGTCAACAAATGATAAATAAATAAATAGTTCTCACAGTTAATGTTTGGGTAATTGAAATCATCCAATATCAGGGTGTTTTGTAGGACCTTTATGTTTCCCAGTGTTTCCAGGAATGCGGAGTGGGTGTCCTGGGGCATGGTGAGTGATCTGTAGCAAGCTATAATTTGAATAGCAGTTTTTCCCGTTGTTAGTTGCACATGGATAATCTCTGAAGCATCATGCTGTGCCACTAACCTGGAGGTGTGGGTATCCTTGATGAATATGGATACTACCCTGCCTTTTGTATTTCGGTCCAGGTTTTGTGGCTAAAATGTATGGTGTAAGTTGTAGCCTGGTAGTGCTGGGGTGCTATCTGGATCCCTAAACCAGGTTTCTGTTACTGCACATATATCGATTATCTCCATACTGAGGAGTGCCTCGAGTGCGTGCATTTTGAGGTTTAGACTTCTGGCATTGCGTAGCATTACCCTTAGTTTTTTGTTACTTGTGCTATTTATGGTGGTGGGTTTGTCTTTTGAGCCTTGCCTAAAAAAGGCACTATGGGGAGTGGCAAGAACCTTGGCCAGTATTCAAAAGCCTAAGGGTGACAGGTGTAAGCCATCTCTAGTGAAGCAGCGTGGCTTGTTGAGCATGTCATCACAGGCTGACAGACACTGGATCCCCTTTGAATGACACCAGAAGCTTAGCCAGTTGTTGAAATTGATAATTTATTCTCTATACCATGGTATTAGTCTTGGTGAGGGCAGGATGCTACTCAGGGTCAGGGTCATACTGGCCTGGGCTATGTGATCAGAGAGCTCTTCCATGTCTCTTTTCATGTAATCCAGGGAGGTATGGCTCAGGTCATTCACATCATCATGGACAATGACAGAGTCGTATTTGTACTTGTTCTGCAGTGACCTGAGTGCTTGTGTTATGTGGCGGATCCTGGCACCCGACAGGCAGATAACTGTAATCTTCTCCTTGTTTAGCCTAGTGAGTGGGACATCAGTGTGCCTGACTATAGAGTCACCTATTACTAGTGTGTGTTGGGTATGTTATTTTGCCTTAAGGGCTGTGATTGCGTGGTACACTGGTTTTGTGAAGTATGTGTTTCACGGTTTGTGTTGGGGGTGGAGGTTGCTTGGATGTCTACTTTGGAGGTCTCTGTTGCTTTTGCAGATTTTTATTTAGAGCCTCCGAGTATGTTTTTGAGTATTTGTGTGTTTTTTGCTGGTGCTGGTTTCATAGGTCTATGTGAGACTGGTGGTGTGATGCAATTAATTCCCTTCTCCTCTTGACTGCCTGGTCCAGTCTTGGGTTGAGAGAGCTTAGCCTCCAGTCTGGCTGTATAATTGCATTTCTCGCATGTATTAGTCTTTGGTGGAAGGAGGAGAGGGTTGTCTGTGTACATGAGGCAATTGTAACATTGCCTCAAAATGCCCAGATTCACCAGTTGGACCAGAGAGTACACCTGAAACTGCCCTTTGGACATGCCTGGATAAGTACAGTGAGCTGTTTTATTGATTGGTTGGTAAGGTAGAATACAGAGCCTTGTCCTTCTCTACAGTATAGGCGGGTCTAATGCTAAGGTTTATTAATGCTTGCTATGAGTTTTGAGCTAGTGCCGGGATGAGAAGTGAATGGTTTGAGTGCTTAAGTTGAACGTTTGTCTAGTTCCAAGGGAAAAATTGAAGAGTCATTTTTTCCTTGAGCACTGGAATCGGAGCTCTACCCTGATTAACAGACACAAACAAATAAATTCAATTGAATAAAAATATAGAATACAATAAAATAGAATCAAGTAGAATGGAAGATGATGAGGGTCCCTTTTCCTTTAATCACTGAGCTTCCAGGTGCATCCTCAGCATAGAAGTTAACTATGTGCCTGGTAAGAGGATATACGGCTCCTAAAATATGGCCAGAAGACAAGACATCTGCACATGACTAAAACCCATTTTATATGAATGTACTGCAGCACTGATCCTGCTAGTCAAATATTTGTTGTTATGGTGGGTGCCCTCATATAACTGAGCTTTCCGCACAGCCATAGGGTAAGATACAGAGGGTTAAAGTGAAAAGGATAGTACTAGCATAAAGCCACTAGTGGAGGTGCTGCAGTGGTTGGTCCTAGTCCAGGACTTGTAACTGTGTTTGTTTCAGGCATATCTGAGGAAAGAGAGAACAAGACCGTGTTTGTCCCCTGACAATACAAAGTTGGATGCACCAGTGAAGGATGTGGGAGGTGTCTGTTGTAGGACTGGAAAAGACCAACCAGTTGGACTTAAAAAGGTTTGCTGCAGCTCATTGCACATAAATGCAACATACTGCACCCAGACCACAGCAAACCATGAGTAAAGCATCTGCTAAGGGGAGTTGAAATGATGGCAGCAAAGCAAGAAAAGGTTTGAGAGTGTTCTTCACACCTGCAGTGAACACAAACAGAAGCAGAGTGATAGGATGTGGCAGCACAGAAACAGAATACTGGAGTGTATCCTTGAAAGGAAATAGCTAGAATCTACTGCAAAATGGTAATTTTTGGACTCTATAGGGGCCCGGTAGTGCACATTTTGGAGGCCATACAGAGAAGGGGACATCAGGCTGCTAGAAGGTTCCCCCGGTAAGCCCACAGCATTCAAGAGGGTGTGTGGAATGGGTGAAGAAATTGTGAAACCTAAAGGGAGATGGTAGGGTCTGCAGAATGTTTAATGCACTCATAGCACATACTAGATAGGCTGTCACCTTATCCTGCCATTGAATAAATGTTATGGAATCACAATATATATTTTCTTTTCCCCTGTGTCATGTATGATTATCTAGCTGCTATTAATCCATACATTCATCCATAACTCCTTTTTCCCATTTTTGCTCATGGGGTCAGGGTTTCACTTCAAAGTGATAATCATCTAGAGCCAGGTTTCACTGCTGGGTGGCTAGCCCTGCCGCTGTAGTTCTTCCACCCCATACTTGCATGCACACTCACAGTTATGACCAATTTAGTGTGTCCAATTCACCTACTGCATGTCTTTGGACCGTGAGAGGAAACCAGAGCACCTGGAGGAAACTCACATGAACACAGGGAGGACATGCAACCTCCACACAGAAGGCACCCCAGCAAGAATCAAACAGAGGAACCTCTTGCTGCGAGATGACAACACTATCTGTTGTGCCATTGTGAAGTTACTCATAAAAGAATATAGACATTAAGCTCTCAATTTTTGATGTACAAATAAATTAGGAGTGCAATTAAAATTAGGAGTGCAATATTACTACATCATAGTTATTCTGTGACTGTAAGAAAGCCATGCAGTTGGAAGTAAATTAGATATTTTTTCGGGGTGTATGTTGTGAGGAAGGGGGCTTTTACTAATCCCCAAAGTTTGTTTTATATTAATGTAAACCAGCTTGTAAAGTGATATTTTTGGAAGAATTGTTGTATAATGCTTTTACCTGCAAGTCTGTTAAGCAAAATGTGTTTTGTTTGATATACAGGAAGAGTAGTTACTTCCATATCTGTCAGACTGAGTCACTGCTTGGAAAGGGCTCAATATGAATCAAATGCAGCGAAGATCTAGTAAAGCAAATAACATCTTCAGGTTTGTAGCTGAGACCTGTGCTACAACACTGTAATACTTCCTATTTTATTGCAGAGTAGAATTTAAATTGGATAACATTGTCTTAATGGGCAATGCGTACATAACTCAAAAATTCCATATTTCGGATTAGCAAATCTCTGATGTAGCATATTTAGAAATAAGTGCTCCCAGACGGGTAACATTTGTCATTATTTTGTTTTACATATCCTTCCTAGTGTATAGCCATTAGTAGTATTTTATTCTGTGTTTTACTATGAGCATGCTAAAGTTAGCAGGAACTGTCTCAGAATATACCATTATAAAGACTTCACAGTAACGCTGCAAGACAAAAACACAAATCAAAGGCTGCTCGAACAGTGTCATAAGTACAGACTGTAAGCCCACTGAGTTGTCCTTACATAGAACAAAGTAAAATGAAGAGAAGTGACTTCAACAGAGATAAAAAAAAGGTGTGGGAATGCTATTTCCCAGCATGTGTTACAGTACCACTGTGTACATATGTTACAAGTTATAGAACAGAGACTGCCTGTATAAGTGCATTTGTAGAATGCAGTGTTTCGAATTTACTCATCTGATGTTTCCCATTAGCATAGCCGACCTCCTTCCCAAGATTTATTGATGAATTTATTGGCCTGCAGACGTGATCTCCGTCTGTGCATCTTTCTGCTATAGCCCTTTGTAGAGGTTATGATGTGTTTTTTGTGATGTCATCATTGCCTGATTGTTGCAGATTCTGCTCTTATGGCTGAGGACTGAGAAAAGCAAAGAAAGGCAGCATATAAAGCCAAGGACACTATATACAGCAGTGTAGGATTGCTGCTGTAATAACCCGCAGAAAAAGAGAAGTCCCAACAGTTTACATCAACTTGAAACTTGCACTTGTATAAACATCGCTTTGAGATGTTTTCTTTCAGTTGTGCTTGAATAGCCACAGTGTCTTCCATGACAATGCTGTACTGATTGAATAAATTATGGTTATACAATAGGCAGATAAAATTGGATGAAGTGTGTAGGTTTCTTTAAGGTTCATCACAGTTTATGTCTGAAGTAGCATTTTTGGGTTGCTAGACTTGATGACATTTTGCGTGGATTGGTACTAAAAGAACATGCTGGTTACTTCTCAGCCACTTGTATATTTTAACTGTACCTTTATTAAACCATCATAGTAACTGTAGACAGTACAGAGGATTATGATCAGATCTTCAGTCATAACCAGCATATTATGTGTTTAAGAAAAGAAAGGCAAGAAATTCACCTTGAAACGAAGGCTAGAGATGTGACTCTTGGCATTCATGTCAAGAACACAGACAGTTATGGTTGGAGTCAAGATTCTAATTCTTTGTAGTGTGTTGTACATTGCCTCGATCTGCTACCACACAGAAAAAAGTGTAGGAGCAGGCAGTGATTTACCAGCTTTCAAAGATTTTGAAAGTTGCTTAAACACTTTGGTGCTGTCAAAGAGACAGTAGGCAGAAACAAGGTATCTCTCTGAAAAACAAAGAGCTTTAAAAGCTATTAGGCACTTCACACTGCAACATGTTTTGTTTATAAGTGTGGCAGAGTAAGTTTGAACAGCTTTTAAAAGCTGTGTTACCTTCTGCCACTGTTCTTTACCAGCAATCACTGTCCCTTATCGAGCCCTCTATAGCCAGTATTGTAGCATAGAGGGTTAAACCCTGACTACAACCTAGGCAACCTTGGTACAGTTAGCAGCTCAGGCATCTGAGACACTGACAGAGGAGTGGATAGGAGGGGACGGCTGTGTGACCAGGAGCACACAATGCAGTATGATTTCCGTGGTAGAGACGAGGAAAACTACCTCAGAGTGCTTCCATAGGTGGGCTGTCTTGGAATACTTCAGTCCCCCCACTTCCCCTGTTATTTATCAGAGAAAGTCTGGGGATGTGAGGATGAGTTGGTAGATTCAGTGAATGTGGAGAGGCACTGGGAGCTGGTGATCAGCTGCATGAAAAAAAGTGTGGTTTAAAAAATTCAAGACTCCATTTAATGGCAGTCCTAAATAAAAAATAAATAAATAAATAAGTGCAATTTAACACAAGTACTAAGAAACTTTTAAATTACTCACATATTTAAAGCATTTTTGCAGGGGCAAACCCCCTGCACCCCACTTGTGTGGAGCTGCTTTTTCCCCTGTATAGTCCCTAGTAAGAGTTTGTGGATATTTCTCCGTAGTCAGACTTCATTCAATTCTTACATTCTGAAGATGCAGATGCAGTCTCCAGTTGTGCAATTAGGCTCTGATTACCTTTCTCCTCTTCCTTATTTTTTACAAGGTGCAAAAGTTTTAAAAAAATGCAGAACAAGCCACATGCCGCACACCTAGCTTTATGTTCCACTGCCACCTGTTATGTACCTTGTAATTCAGTGACTCAAATAAAACATGAATTGTGTTAGGCTATTGATTCACCACCTAACTGGCTATAGTCTTAAGTGAGTTTGTGGGGGGGTTCCCATGCTTTTAATGGCATGCTGTGCTCTTTGCTGGGGGTCTTTATGTGCTTGTTCCATGTTTCCTCACAGATCACTTCCATCAGCTGCAGGAGTATAGTGAAACCAATAACAAGCTAACTCATACCCTGGGCAACCACATAGGATTGTGGGCAGTCCTGATATAGCATCCCTGTTGTCACACTTTGAAGTATAATAATGTAGTTCTCTTTTGTTCCCCATACCCAGGTGTTTACCTCTATCCTTTCTGATCATAGCTGCATAAAGACAAACTTCTGTGTAGCTGATAACCAGTAGTTTGCATAGCTGTCACTAGGTGTAAACTTTCTTGGACTAAGCATTTATCTTGTTTATAATGCTGTTATTCTGAAGCCCCATGTAACTGCCCCTCCCCAAAGGTTTCTACTCACATGATTGTGTTGATGTGGAAAATGTCTCATCTCTGTCATTGTGAAATGTAACGCCATCTAATGTCCAGCAAATGCTAACCGCAGGCTGTAGCAGTGATGCAAAGTAGCAGGGAGAAAATTGAACAAGGCAAATAGTTGAAATGCACATGGGAAACAAAAATTAAAATGTGAATTACCCACTGAAACCCACCTTTATGGTGAGATTATCAGCCAAATGTTCAAGCTGTTCTTTTATTTCCAGATGCCATGATTCACTGTCAACTTTATATACAACTCATTTATTTATTTGTTAATTACATTTTGATAACTCGGTAGATGCACCATTTTCAGCCATGACTTGGGCCCACCAGGCAGTATGTTACACTGAAAATGTTATAGTAACAGGTTAGAAACAAACTCATAAACAATAGTAGTGTGTCTCAGTAGTGATATGTGATATATACAACAGAAAATACAAGATCCCCTATAAAGAACTCAGATTTTTGTTTCTGCATTTATTTTGCTTGATACATGCACTGGTGGACATTTCTGGACATGCCCTGGACCATTAGAACAACTTGGTAGGACAGTCACTGATAGTAAGGAGTTAGGCAATTATATATTCTGAAACATGCAATAAAAAGGAAAGTAAATGAACCGTCTGATCCATGCTATTATTTTATCACAATACCTGCTCATTTTATGTGAACCTGCGGGGTGCGGGGTCAGTTAAATTCAAGGAGCAGAATATGTTACAAGAAAGCTCCTTTTGATAAAGCTAATGTCCTAAATTTTGCCAAAGAATATAGACAAAAGCTCAAACCTGATACCTAAAATGCATAAGTCATTATTCCTTTTTTGCTTGATTTCTGATTAAGTAGCAGAGGAGGACAGTATAACAAGTCAGAGTAGAAGCAATAGCTTCCACGATCTTGGTACAAATCCCTGACTGCTGAATAATGCACAAAGGGGCAGCTCATGTGTGAAGAACAGTGCAAAAGAATTCATTGCAGACACAATAGGATCATGAAGCCTGCCGTTCTGTCACAGAGAGTCTAAAAATATGCCATTCGAACAGTCTGAGCCAGGCGTATGGCTGTGCACAAAGGAATTTTCAATGTAGCTCCGATCAAAAGAGTAGCAGCTTCATACCATTTTTGTCTTTCAGTATTGCAATATTTGCACAGCTACAGAGCTTTCCAAGAAATGAAATTTGTTCACACGTTTTATGCAGATAATAGGCTGAAAAAATTCTTTTGTTTTCTAGCATAGGACTTGTTCTTGCAAATGACTGTGTGTGAATGAGATGGTTTAATGCAATATAATGTAATACAAAAGAGTAATAGTTAATGTAATATAAAATATAATGTAATGAATTGTAAATGCAATGTAGCACAGTGTAATATTATATTAATGTTATTATTATTATATTGTGTTATATTACATTAAATTATATTACAAAGTTAAGTGAAAGACATGAATTGAAATATGTATATGTTGAAGCAATTTAGATTTGAAATGCCTTGACAAAGGATTAGCACTGAATTACACAAGACATGCATTTTAAACTTATTTAACCGACTATATTAGTGAATAAAATCTGCATGATATGTGATTTTGGTACTAGAGGGATTGACCAGAAACATATAGTTAAAGAAAGCTTTTGTTGACTTGATTTTGATTTTCTGCTCAGCTTAAGAGTTCAAAAGTAGTGAATGTGAGGGTAGCCCACTTACCCTATAAGTGCAGTATGTTTGATACTTGTGGGATCACCATGCTTTGATTTTGTTTACTTGGATGTTGCTGTCTAACAAACACTGTGTACAAATCAGAGCTTAGGGTGGGAGTATCAAAAGTGGATAATTATTAAAAGACATTGGCTGGGATTCAAAAACTGATTGTAATAATCTACTGGTAGATTCTGCTGGGCTATTGCATTTTGCCTGATTATAACAGTCTGATTTAGAAACAGGTCTCTAAACAGATAATCATATAATTCCAAATAGAATTAGTTGTTTCATCATGTTATGCTAAGTGAACATTGCCTGCTAAAATGTGATATTCAAGGACACTGATTTAAAGTTTTCAGAAAAAATAAAAGTACATTTTCAAGAGATGAAATTCAGGATTTTTGGTCATTGCAATGATTTTATTGTAATTTTCTTATGCATCTGTATATATTGAAAAGTAAAACACATGGTAGGCTCAGAACACTCAGTAAAGCAAGCTGACCATATTATAAGTAAGGAACATGAGCAGAAATACAGGATGTGAGGAAATAAATTTGCTCGCCTAAAATGCCAAATTTCATGAAAATCATTGTTTCCCAATACACTAAAAGTGCAAATGTAAGATTTACCACTGTTTCCCCCAGAAACTGAAAACTCAGTCTCCTTAGTGATTCAGCAAACATCAGTTTGGAGACCGGGTTTCTGATCTGCTTGAGTAGTTCATATATATCTATAAATATATCTATGTATCTATATCTGTCTATTTCTCCCTCTCTCTCTCTATATATATATGTATATATATATATATATATATATATATATATGTTGTCTCTCTTGTTTTATCGATCTATATGTATATGTGTATATATATATATATATATATATATATATATATATATATATATGTATATAATTATAGCACTGAAAATAAAGCACAGTCCAAAAATCTTTTATTTTAGCCAACTTTTCCAAAAGTGAAAATACTGATCAGTTTCACAAATGGTGTTGCCAGTGTGGATTCAGTATAAATACATGCACAATTTATAGATTTTAAATTCTGTGCTGAGATTTGCTATAGTTGCACAAGACATTAATAGCAGTAGTTTACTTGGCCAAAGAATGCACTATGTGCACATGTTTTGATTTGCCCTGTGACTTAGTGTTGCAGAGTCTAGTTTTTAGATCACACATAGGGCCAGATTCAAAACTGAGTTCCTCTCAGTGTAAGTCTGCCCTGATTCCAAAAGACCTGCTCTCAGCCTGCTATCGATGTAAGTGGTTACTTACATTGAGAGCAAGTCTTTTGAAATCGGGCCCATAAAGCCAGTATGGTTCGCTGAGCTCAACAGCTTTAGTCAGTTAATATGCAGCAAACAGGGCTTTATGAATTCCAGCCCACCATATTACCTTAAAGCTAGCCTCATTTGCCTTTTTTTTAACTATGGGGCTCAGTAGCTGCTTAAGCCATGCTGTCCAATTTGGTGTGTATGAAGGGCTATATAAACAAAGTCTTCCCACCGTATAATAAGAAGAATGTATAGTTAAAGAAGATATTTTTGTGTAATCTAAAATTGTGTTGCTACAAAACATTTTAAAAGGTTCAATTTTTAGGTAGCAGTACTTCATTAATGTTGCAGTGCTGGGATAGGAAAAAGGCTGTTCATGCATTTATTTCACTTTGATCACAAGTATCTGTTGTGTGTATATGATAGTTCAGTCTTAAACAGGTTTACATGTTCTTGTATTGTCAATATTTTGAAGGTTTGCATCAGATGAACTATCCCCACAAAAATTGTATTGGAAACATACTTCTTTTCTTGTTCATAAGTGAAGCTTAAATATCTTCTTACAATGAGTGTAATGCTAAGTGTAATGCTGATTGTTAAGAATATTGTGTGTGTATGTGTATGACAAGCTTTTTCACTTTCTGATTGTGCATGTGAATTCTAGTTTTGTAAAGCTTAATGTAACAAGTGAATGAACAGAAGATGTTAGGTTTGAAACCTTATGTCTAGCTCCTACGTATTCATTGGAAGTGATGCACATCCCCCTGTGTTCCATACCTCTCAAATGTCCAGATTTTTTTGTCCGTTCTTCATAAAATGTGTGGTTTTCTGGCAAATCACGAAGGATTGCAGTCACTAAATAACGACATGCATTGAGTTTTGTACTTCATATCCTTCAGAAAATGCATTCTAACACAAATCCTGGTATTCTAGCAACTTTCTAATTTTATAAGAGCAATATTTAAAATATGTCACTATTTTAGGCCTCTGTCCGTACATTTATTTTATGCTTTGTCCAGATCTCTTGTCCTAAGAGGTTGAGAGGTATGCTGTATTCACACACAAGTAAAAAGCAAAATGTCAGTTTAGGTACCAAACTCAGCAACTTCGCTGGTGTATCGAAAGCAGGCTTTTCCAGAATGTAGTGACCTGGAACGTACACCATAAGTAAGCATTCTTTCTAGAAAAAAATCCAGCAGTTTTATGCATCACTTCCTACCTAGTTATGGTAACTGAACCATGTTTCTGGAAGCAGTAGTACAGAAATCTGTAGTATTCAGTTACTAAATAATAAATAGTTGATAGACTGTCAAACATTAGGTAGGACATTAAAGGGAAAAAGTCTGTGCAGACCAGGATTAATAACTGCATATCTCATTCAAATCAAAAAAACACCCAAATGTTTTGGGGGAACTGGGGCTGACATTGTACTTCAAGTCTGTAGACATCTGTAATCATCAACAAATCATTTAGCATTCAGGGATGTATCCACCCAGAGAACAAAGTTTGGTGCATACATTCAGTCACATAACTGTTTTATGCTTGTTTTACTGTTGGGGGTGTTGTCATACTTCATATTCTATTTAAAGTGCATGGAGCGTGCGTGCGCTTACACACACACACACACACACACACACACACACACACACACACACACACACACACACACACACACACACACACAGTTCTTGTGACAGTTGCAGTCATGTCCCTATGTGCACTCCTCACCCATACTCATATGATCCTTCCTTTGAAATGAATGGACTTACACATTGTTCACTTTTCTGACTTTTAATTGCTCTATCCATCTAGTCCAGTTCTTCTGAAGAGTTCCAGGGAAGCACACATGGCTATTGCCACTGGACTTGCCACATCTGTATGTGACCTTCATGAGCAAGAGTAGCATAACACTATGCCAGTGCTGTCCCCCACAGTGAACCTACACTATGCCAGTGCTGTCCACTCACAGTGAACCTACACTATGCCAGTGCTGTCGCCCACAGTGAACCTACACTATGCCAGTGCTGTCCACCCAAATTGAACCTACACTATGCCAGTGCTGTCCCCCACAGTGAACCTACACTATGCCAGTGCTGTCCACTCACAGTGAACCTACATGCCAGTGCTGTCCCCCACAGTGAACCTACACTATGCCAGTGCTGTCCTCCCACAGTGAACCTGCACTATGCCAGCGCTGTCCACCCACAGTGAACCTGCACTATGCCAGTGCTGTCCCCCCCACAGTGAACCTACACTATGCCAGTGCTGTCCACCCACAGTGAACCTAAACTATGACAGTCCTGTCCACCCAAATTGAACCTACACTATGCCAGTGCTGTCCATCCACAATGAACCTAACCTACACTATGCCAGTGCTGTCCACCCACAGTGAACCTACACCAGTCAGTGAATCAACAACCTTTATCACATTAAGCAAACCTGCCTGGAGTAGGTTTGCACATTGTAGTAAAAGAGTCTAAATTTCAGCTATAGTGTGTTGTAATAAGAGGGCCTATGTTAAACAGCTATATTATTTTATCATTCTATTTCTTTCTGCTACATTCTGTTTGAGTTGTAAAAATGAATAGATCATAACACTAGAATAAACGTTAATCGTAACTTGAAAAATCTGGCATTTTATTTCTATCCCATCATGCATTCATTAAAGTAAAAAAAAATGTCCATGCAAGTTGATTCTCTTTAATAGCAAGGCTTTTGTTGTCCTTCACAATTTCTTGATACCTTACGTTTTTGAGCATTGTAAAAGGCAAAAACTTTTCTGCAACACTAAAATAGCAGAGGATTATTGTGAAAATATAGCTTACAAACAGCATGTTGCCAAGATTTCCATTTGTTATTTATTTTTTCTTTTTACTGTTTAAAAGGAAAACTGTTTTTTTTTTTTTTTTTTTTACTTTGGTTGGGTTTCCTGCCTTTCTGAGATGATAATTTCAGTTTTGCAGCTGTTGAGGTGTGCTTTGTTCAGAGAATAGCGGTGGCTTATGAACAAATGTAATTTATTATGTATCTTTATACTCAAAGCATAAATCTGTCTGTAGAAACATTCATACTAGTACAATCCATAAACAAGAGCTAAGCTTGAATAGCTCTGTGAACAGTAGTAACAGAACATAAGGTTTCTTAATCATGTTCTTCTAATGCAGGGTATGCTAAATGGCGCAATTAACAGTCAAAAGCAGAGTGACAGATGCTTAAGCATTAAACTTGTTTTATCAAAACAACATGCGTTAAATGTTGATTTAAACAGTTAGGAGTAACATTTTAGCTATGTAGGCATCACATTGTGGTTATTACATTTTGCTATGTAAAGGTACTGCGTGTGTTCTTCTGCCATCTATATGGAAACAAGGGAGGAGAGTATTTGTGTCGGACTTGGTGTAGAAATTGCAAAGATCTACAACCAGACAGTGTTGGACACCTTGGGGACAGTCTAAGGAGGTATTCTTTACAACAGATATTGTTGGCATCAATTTCCATGTGAGAGTACTGATACTATCTACTAGCTACTGATAATATTTTTTGTTTATGTGGAACTTATCTCCCCGGGCCTCTACTGAAAATTGACATGTATCCAGTTAGACTAGCCCGGCCAACAAATGTAAAATAAATAAATAAATAAATAAATAAATAAATAAATAAATAAATTCCATAGCATCTTCTGCAAGAGGAATAAACAGACAAACTTCAGTGTAAGAGAATAGATGGCCACATAGATTTCTATAGGGCAGAACCATAAAAGAGACTGGAAAGTGATCTGGTAGTAAAGTGGCAGCTATAACACAAAGGAATGTATACAGCTTGAATTCCTTTTTTTAGTGGTTGAACAGAAATGGAGTAAAATATGTTGGTTGCTAATAGGATACTATTATAGTGACTTTCAACAATTACTGTGTTCTCAGAGTCAGCTGAGAAGTGCAGTCTGTTGTGTGTTGCTCTTAAGATGTGACCAGGGTGCTGCATGAGTTTCATATGCTAATCCAGGCCAAGATGTTTAGTGCAAAGGATGAATGAGGTGCAAGAACTGGCCACAGAGATAGTCGTGAGAAGTTTGTGTGTGTTGGATTCAGGGTAGCAGAACCCAAGTAATACTGACCTTTAGTGTGGTGATAGTCAGACGTCATTATTTGTAAACTGATTTCATACAGAAGGGAAAATGGCCCACAGGGGAGAAAGTCAGACCAGCAAAAAGAGCGACATTAATGGCAAATCACATCATTATTTATAAATTATTTTGAGAACCTGTCATCTCAATTAGCTAGTTGTTAATAATGTTGAATACACGTAAAGTAAATATGGATTCACTGAATTACTTTTACTTTGAAAGTCTACGCTGTATATTTACAGACATCTTACTAAGGACAGTATTAATGGAAGTGTACAGACCATATAATGCAATGCATTGGGAGATGTCTGTAAATGTTTTACTTCTTTCTTTCATTTCTTTGTTTTCTGATGCCTACTTTATCCTTTTAAGGATTTTAATGAATTTAGAGTGTATCCTAGCAAACAGCAGGCATAATGTGTAGAAACAATGGAGAATGA
Source organism: Protopterus annectens (assembly GCF_019279795.1). Classification (NCBI taxonomy): domain Eukaryota; kingdom Metazoa; phylum Chordata; order Ceratodontiformes; family Protopteridae; genus Protopterus; species Protopterus annectens. The sequence continues at coordinate 545,053,961 of NC_056739.1, forward strand.
GTCCTTAACAGGACACACACACACACACACACACACACACACACACACACACACACACACACACACACACACACACACACACTTACTTAATGAGGGATACTTTAGAGGATCACCAGTTCACCTACTGACAAGTTGTTGGAATGTGAAAAGAAACCAGAGACCTCAGGAAAAAATACAGACCAACAGGTCAGATATGCAGACTACATAGAGAAGACACCCCCATCTTGAAACTGAACCAGACTTCCAAGTGCTGTGAGGCAGTAATGCTAAATGTTGCACCAGTATTCAAGTCTCTGCAGGTGTTTTGTGTCAGTGAATGAGAAGAAGCCAATAACCTACACATTTTGTAAGTTCAGGTTATTGTAGTTGCTGCTAATAGTTAATTAAAAAAAGCTTGTTTTAAAATTTTTACTGGGACAAATAATATATTATGTGTTATTTTACCAAAAATTTTGTTCCGTAATAACTCATTTCTATTTTTTCCCAGAAAATAATTGTTTCAAATTTTGTGAGTAAATACGAGTCCAAACTCTGACTACTAACCTTCCCTGATAAAAGGTGTTAGTTTTGGTGACAAATGCATTTTTGAGAAATTGTACTACACTGGCAGTAAATCATCTATCTTGTTGGAATCCCTGCAGAGACCCTTGTGGTTTGCCTTTGGGTTAACAGCATGACACAGAATTAATATAGTGAGCAGTGTCAAATTTAATTTGTTTTGGATTGTAACCTGTGTGTGATTTTCACAGCCTGCCTTTGCACACAATATGATTCTGAGAAAGGCTTACAACTAATATATGGTTAGAAGAAGGAAAGCTGGTGCAAGAACATGAAGCCATCTCAAGTACACACACTTCTATGACCAAGTTCTAGAACACAAATCTGTCCCAAGTACACATACTTCAGTGACCAAGTTGTAGAACTTGAACCCATCTCAAGTACACATACTTTCATGACCAAGTTCTAGAACACAAAGCCATCCCAAGTACACATACTTCCATGACCAAGTTCTAGAACAAATTACATTTGGTTACCTTCATTGTTGCTACTACAAATTTCCATTCAGATGACAGTATGAGTTGCAAGGCAGCAATAATTAATTTTTGTTTGAAAAATTAAGGGTTGATGGGTTCCAAAAGTTAAGTGCCAGTTTCTGTCAGTGGTCAATGAGGGCAAGCTGGTTACTATCTCAGTGTGCACAGTAATGCCATAGATTACTGCCTTCTATACTCTGTATGCCATGTTCAAATATGTAAATTCACTGAGTTCACTTCAGTAGGCCAACCACTGGTGTTGTGGGAAAGGTCCCCAGTCTGTCATCAGTGATCCATGTTTGGTGACCAGTCTAAGTATTAATATCTGGAGTGTTCCCTGAGACATCTCTTCTTCCCTTTGTATGTGTCAGTGAATGTTGCTTGAGACACTTCCCCTTCCACTGGTAGGATTTCAGTGAGTGTTGCCTGATACACCTCCCCTTCCCCTGGTAGAGGTCAGTGAGTGTTGACTGAGACACCTCCCCTTCCCCTAGTAGAGGTCAGAGAGTGTTGACTGAAACACCTCCCCTTCCCCTGGTAGAGGTCAGTGAATGTTGACTGAGACACCTCCCCTTCCCCTGGTAGAGGTCAGTGAGTGCTGACTGAGACATTTCCCCTTCTCCTGGTAGAGGTCAGTGACTGTTCCCTGAGACACCTCCCTTTACCCTGGTAGGAGATCATGGATCAAGCACAACACAAACCATTCACCACAGATGTTCCTTGGGTGGTTACTGGATATGTAGACAGTACATTAGTTCCTATTCTGAGGTTCAAGGGCAGCAGACAGATTTGTGCATCAGTTGGCAGAAATGCATGCAGTGTACATGTCTTCCACACATGTGACATAACATGACATGACTGCATCTAGGAATGCATTTAATGTACTTGATATAAATGGTTTTGATGCACATGACATTCTTGCATTCAGGAGCATGTTATATGATACTGTGTTTGGGCAAATGTGTTAATGTTTGTTACGTGATTGCTTATTGCATGATAAGTCATACCTAAGCCATTATCATATGCCTGTACCCCACCTACACAACAGAAGATACAGCAACAACAAGGTCAGCCAGATTACATTAGCCATTGGTTTCAGCCACAACATTTGGAGCTTTGATTTCCAGCCAGTGTTCTTGATGCTGTTTCAGAGATGCAAAAAAGCATGTATCTGCCCAGAACTGGAGAATAATGTTCAGCTACAAGTCAATTTATTGGGTAAATATTTTGTTAAACTAGTGCCAGATAGTTGAGTTGGCAGTGGTATAAACTAGAGCAGTATGTATCAAAGAGCAGTGACCAAGAAGTTTAAATACCAAAGGCCACTTCTTACTGTTGTGAACATTCTTCTGGCTCCCTTAACGGCATCACTAGAATAGAAGAATTTACTAATTCTGGGTGAATAGTTTGGGCCTTTGCATTACTGACTTGTCTTGAAGTAAGTTCAGTATAGTTATTACAAGAAATACTACACTTGCTTTCCTGAATGTTTTAATGTTAAGAGGAGCCTGGAGCTCAGACTTGTCATTGCAGTTTCTGAAGCTCTTTGTCGTAGCAGTCTATTTTTTGGCAGCTAAAATGTAAATGCCAACATTTTTCTTCCTTGGCCGCTGTCCATTTTCCCTTTAAAAAATGTCTGTGCTGCACTAGTAAAAGCAGAATCCATTTGATTTATGGATGTGCGGTCTGTGCTTAAGTTACATACACTTGTTAATTGATTAGTACATGCCAACAGAACAAGAAACAAAGCTACAGCTCTGCTATTTTGCTTCCTTTTCTTTAAGGACCTATGTAACAGGAATAAAGTGTAGACATTTCTAGAAGAGTTTACAAAAGAGACGCTAACTTTTTGTTTGCAGCCGAGTGTAAAGAAACCAGGAAAAGTCAGTTCTAGTTTCATATGTGGTACAAATATGTGTTATACTTTCTAATGTGTAATACTGCAGGCACAACAAAGAGCCCTCAACTTTAGGAAATGACACCTTCAGTTTATTATCACAGAAGATTGTTTTCAAGGTAGTTAAAAACATGTAACTACTGTGTGCTTGGTTGTTGAGAGGATTTTGTTTTCATCCTTTCCATAATGAGAGATAAATTATGTGATTTCAAAGCTTTTGTGCATTATAAATCATATGTATAAAAGAGATCTCATAATCCAGTTAATAATGCTACATTTTCTGTGTAATTATGCAGCTTAATAAAAGCACATTACATAGGTATCCAACCATAGCATTCTTAGTAGCCACTTAGATTATTGAAAGACGAAACTGTTTCATCATTTTATTAAGAGCAGTTGCCCATTTCATGATTAAAGTTGAACAGTGCCTTTTCTGCATAGTGGAAGAACGGAGCTTTTAACTTCTCTCTTCATGAACTGCTCTGTACTGCTGTCAGCGACTTACATATATGAGTTCAAAATTCCCAATTACTGCTTGCCTTGTGCATGTGACTCTTTTGTTTTCTACACGCTCTTCCATCTAATCGCCCTTCGCCCACATCTGCATGCTAATGTGCTTTCAGGTTGGTTTCTTCTCCTGGTACCAGAATGTCTAAAAACGAGTCTAGTACTGGAAAAAAACGTGCAGATCTAAAAGTAATCTATGCAGTGTGGCAGGAAAGACTTCACCACTTGTAAGCTAAAGAGCTGAATCTTTTTTTGCTGATGATGTGTCTTTAATGTAAACTAGAAACTGCCATGGCATCTGCTTCAAAATCAGAGGATTGAGAAAATGTTACCAAGTCTTTTTTCGTAGTGCTACAAGGAAAATGCATAAACTGTGTAACCAAGGAATTGTAGAGCCCACCACAGAAGACACACGTAACCGTGGCTCTGATATCTAGGAGCTCGGAGGACTTCTTCAAGAAAACATTAGGGTGGGAACCTGGAGGAATAAGTGGAATCCTCATGTTGCTATTTTTTTTTTTTTTTTTGCTTGTAGCTTGAGTATTTTTATCTTAAACATCCAATATTCATTGAATATTGTGCAGTTTCTGCCTTATTGTGATTTTGCTGCTAAAATGAGTCTGGGTAACATTGTAAAATACTTCAAGTTTCTGAGAAGTTATGAATATTTTCCTGCAGTTTTGTTTTCTCAATATACATTTGTTCTCTTATAAGATAGTTTTTTTTAGTAAAGAGCAGAACTTAAATCAGCTTATTAAACAGTATGTCATTATATCTGGGCCGTCATGGAACAAAACGGTCACTCTTTCCAGCAGCCTTATTCAGCTGTAAGAGCAAATGTCTTTCCACATCACTGTTGCAGTATTATTTACTAAAGGGATCCCTTGCCAAAGGTATCCCGATGTCCAGCCAGTATACTAAAACCTTAGGTTTTTGAAGGACATCGTACTTCACATGTATGCTTCCCGTTCACAGCGTAAGGCATAAAGGTGATGTATGGATGTACATATTGTGACCTTCTTTGCCACCAGTCTGAATGCCATTTTCAATCTTCAGTCTGAATGCTCCTTTACTTATACTTGTTACCAAGCCGTTTTCAGATAAGTGCCCATTTGGGGTTTTCTTCTTATCTCATTTTTTTCTTTTGGTTGTGAGTTTACTTGTCATCCAGAAAGGGAAAATGTCAGTGTGGGTGACAGATTCTCCATAAGGACGGTCATGAGCAGTGTTTGTTTTACTTAGGTGCTTCTAATGACCATACTTTATACTTCATTTGTCAAGCATTTCTCCATAAAACCCTTCATAGTCGTCTCTCTTCCTTGTCTATCTACCTAGAGATCTAATGTCTTAAAGTTGTTGGAGCAGGGTGTGATGGTGAAATCATCCCATCCCAAGAGTCAAGACATCTGCCAAGGAGAAGACCAAAAGAGGTCAGATATGGCTGCTGTACCACCTCCCCAGGATGTCTCTCTCGAGGCTGGTGAAAGACTGGAGGATTGTCCGTTCATTACATCAGATTCCTCTGCCGTGACCGTTTTGCAGGCTGGCATGGATCCGCACGTCCTCAGAGTCTCTGCTGATATCCTTTGCAAATGTTGAGGGGGAACCTAGGCTGATCATATCCGAGGGACTGCAGATTCTTGTTCAGGAGGAGATTCCCAGTATGTCGATTGAGTGTTGGCAAGGGTCTGAGCCTCCTAAGGTCTTTCGGGCTGACTTCTCTTTGAAAAAGAAGCAGAAAACAGATCATATTTTCCCTTCACCTAAAGATCCCCAGTGTGATGTCAGGATTTTACACAGGGGTTGTTCAATGCACTCATGGTCTTAAAGCACCCCCCCCCCCCCAGAGAATTTCTGTTCCTGCCTCCCTTGGTCATCTACTCCTCTTAAGAGGCCTAGGAAGCAGGACTCTTCTGATAAGGAGTTGGACTTGGAAGAAGAGTCTTTGGGTTATTCCTCTCAGATTCCTTCTCCGTTAGAATATGGTCCTAAGAAGGAGGACTACATTAGCCCAGATTCTCCCTTTGAGGAGCTTTCTTATGAGGATACTATCTCTCATATGATGGAATTTTTAAAATGGGACTCTACACAGGTTTCTGACATCCAGAAGAGGTATTATGAACCCTTCAGATAGAGTTGTCTAAGCCCTCTGCTGTCCCTCCAGCCCTAGCTGTCTTGTTAGACACTTTTTCAGCAGTTTCTTAGGCTCCTGATTCCCAACCTTCAGTGCCTAAAAACTTGATATGTTTTATACAATGCCTGATCACTGTAAGTTTCTTTACAAATGCTTTTCTGCTGACCCCTCTCTTGTGTCTGTCTCCTTTGACAAACTTTCCAAACTATTGCCTTCTACTAAATTGCTTCCTTCTGACAATGACAGTAGGGCCATGGAATGGCTGGGCAAAAATGTTGCTACCCTGGCCTTTTGGGCTATTAATTATCAGACCCATATGACCAGGTATGTCTTAGCTCCTCTTCTTTCTCAGGCCTATCAGGTTATTCTTGGTTTTGCCTCCAACCTTTATCTGATGATATTAAGGCTAAATTGATGGATGGTCCTCTTGACAATAAAATCTCTTTGGTTCTGCATCTGCTGAGCTTTTTAAGTCCCTGCTGGAGGAGGGCAAGGCCTTGCAGGAATTAAAACATATTTTTCTCCTGTTCTCATATTTCAGAGAAATTATCTTTACAAGCCTGCTTTTGTACGTAGGCAGTCTTGCCCACCTCCCAAAGGTAACAATGGTTCCAATAGGACCCCTCCTGCTAAGTCTAGTCAGACTTCTATTACTCAAGTCTCCTTTTCCAAACAAACCAGATTCTGTATGACTAGCTTCTTCCCTCCATCCTCGGTCAGGTTCCTTTGTATCTTTGTCTTTCCCTGTTTCTTCCCAGTGGGTTAAGGATCACTCAGGATTCTTGGGCATGTTCCATCATCCGTCAGGGGTACTTCATGGTGTGGAAGTCCCGTCTTCCGTTTTTAAGCATTCCCCAACCTCCTCAGCAACAGCTACCCTTTTTTTCCAGATGTACTTCAGGGCCTTTTGTCTCAAGGCACCATCCAAGCAGTTTCTGATCCTCAAAGGGGGAAGTGGTTTTATTCCAGAAAGGTTTTGGTTCCCAGGAAAGAAGGCCCATTCTGGATCTTTCACAGCTCAACACTTTTCTGAAGATCCCTACTTTTCACATGCTGTCCCTTCAGACTCTGTTTCCTCTTCTTCTTCCGCAGGGTTTCCTGGTCTCTTTGGATCTCAAGGATGCCGATCTTTACATTCCTATTCACCCACATTTCAGGAAATGTTTAGGTTTCTCTATTTCTTCCTTGTATTTTTAGTTCTGTGCTTTGCCCTTTCGCCTTTCTACCTCCCCAAGGTCTTCACCAAATGCCTCGCTGCTGTGATTGCCTTTTGCAGGATGACAAGGATACAGATCTTTCCTTACCTGGACAAGCTGCTCATTCAGGCTTCATCCGCAGAAGTCTTGGCTTAGGGTTTATGATAAATTTCCAGAAATACTTCCTGACTCTTTCTCAGGATCATTCCTATGCTGGCTTCTCTGCCACCACCCAAGGCTCTGGCTCTACTTGCCTGTTTTCATACCCTTCTTCCTCAGGTCTCAGTTATGGCTAGGGCGGTTCTAAGGGCTCTGGGTTACATGACTTCCACCATCCTTATGCTTCCTCTAGACAGGCTCCATGTGAGGAAACTGCAGTTGTTCCTAAAGGCAGTTTGGCTTCAACATTGTCATCCTTTAGACTCTCTAGTCCCTCTTCTTCCATGCCTCAAACTGGAGCTTCAGTGGTGGATTCCTCAGCTGTCTCTCAACCCATAACTTCTTTTTCAGACCCCAGTCCCCTCTCAGGAACTATTTTCTAATGCCTCAGACATGGGGTGGGGTGCATCTTTAAGCATTTTAAAAGTTTAGGGTCTTTGGCCCCTTCATCAGGGGGTGGATCATATCAGTTTCAAGGAGATGAGAACTCTAATACCACAGTGATATGGTACATCAACAAGCAGGGGGGGGGGCACAGTCTTACCTCCTGTGGAGACTAGCTCTTCAGGTTTGGGATCTGGCTGTCCAGTATCATGTGATTCTTCAGCCTGTTTATTTTCCTTCAGAACAAAACATCGTGGCAGATTCTCTGAGCAGGTCCATAACACAGTCTCATGAGTGTATGTTTACAGAGATGCATTTCTGAACATTTTCCACCAGAGGGGTACCCTTCAGGTAGGTCTTTTTGCTTCCCTCTGAACAGATAGATTCCTCTCTTTTGCACCAGAGTCCCAAGTCCTCTGGCATGGAAGGTGGATGCCCTATCTTTTTCTTGGAAAGGGATATCTGTCTACACCTTCCCTCCCTTCCACTCATACCGAGGGTCCTGCTCAAGATAGAGAAGGACTCCCCAAAATCATGTTGGTGACTCCCTATTGGCCCAGACAGCATTGGTCCCCTCTTCTTCTACATCTAGCCAAAGGCAATCACCAAAAGTTACCTCACGGGGTGGACCTACTCACACAAGACAAGGTTCTCCCATTCATCCTCACTTGTCCACTGTTCAACTGACTCTGGGTGATAGGATTTTGACCACTTTTAGGCATCTTTTTTCTAAGAAAGTGCTTTGGATTCCATAGGAGGCCAGGAAATCCAATACCAGGAAATCTTATGTGTCCAAATGGAAGAGATTTTCTGTCTGGTGCCTTGGTCAAAACCAGGATTCACTTTTTATGGAGTTTTCTCTTGTTCTATCTTATTTGTGTGAATTGCTCCATGCTGGGTTGGTATACTCTTCAGTTAAAGCTTACCTTTCCGCTATTTCTACTTGTCTGCTTTTGACTTCTCCTATGTCCTCTAGGTTTGAGGTCAAACAATTTCTTAAAGGCATCCTTCATATTAGGCCTCCCAGGAAACCTATTCCTCCTTCATGGGATCTTAAATTTGATCTTGAAAATTGACTCAGGCTCCTTTTGAGCCTGCAGCTTCAGCTTCCTTGTAGCATTGTATATGGAATACTATTTTTCGTTCGACCCTAACTTCAGCCAGAAGGGTGTCTGAGCTTCAGGCCATTATGGCTGTCGCTCCTTTTTTAGTTTTTCATAGGGACAGGGTGTCTCTTCATACTAATCCTCCTTTTATACCCAAGGTGGTTAATGAATTGTCTCTTAAACAATCTATTAATTTGCCTAATTTGTTCCCTTCTCTGCAGTCTGCCAGTGAGAAGGTTCTTCACACCTTGGATTTGCATAGACAGCTCAGATATTATTTGGATAAGACTAAGGCCATTCGCAAGTCTGAGCAACTTTTTGTTTCTTTTCATCCTAAATCTATAGGTTTGGCTGTTTCTAAACAAATCATTTCTTCATGGATATCTAAAGCCATTTATTTTTATTACTCCTTTCATGGGAAAAGCCTTTCTGCTTCTGTAAACGCTCATTCTATCAGGGCTGTGGCTTCCTCTGTTGAATTGTTCAAAGGATTAGATGCCATTTCCATCCCTGAGGTTGCTACTTGGACGTCTATCCATACCTTCACTAAACATTACAAGCTGGATGTGGTTTCTAGAGCTGGATTTGCCAGGAGTATCTTGCATGAGTTTCCTTGAGGGCCCTGCTGGGCCTTCTTCCTCCTAAGTTTCCTCTTGAGCTTTTGTTCCCTCCATTTAGTAAACATTACTGCAGTAGTAGTATGGAAGAACAGAGTGCAGTTGTTTCAAATCTTAACATAACAGTAGATGTCCATCCCTTCACTGTTGCAGTGTTTACTCTCCCCATTTTTCTTCACTCCTCTTTCTTTTTTCTTTCTGGATGCACGGTCCTCCTTTTCTCCTTAGACTGTTGTTCTTCCTGGGCTATTCAGTTTTGAGGCATGTATATCTGTGTGTTACATTTATGCTCTACACCATGAGTGGGGAGCATACGTGTGATGTATGATACCCTTAAAAAACTAAGGCTTTGGTATACTGGCTAGATGTCGGGCTACCCTTGGCCGGAGTTTAGTAAAGAATACTGTAACAGTGAAGAGAAGGGCATCTACTGTTATGGTAAGATTTTACACAACTGTACTTTATGAGGGGATGTGGGTGCAAGTATAGGCAAAAATCCAACTTCCCCACTTTCGTAACCTAAATTAGGTTATATTAAACCAAGGCATGTACAGAGACTTGAAGGTGGTGGCAAATTAACCCTGTATATTGTACTTGCAATGTTGAAATCAGCACACGTTCAATATTGAGGAACCAATATTGTTCTTATTTATACAGTTGTTATGCAGAATCATAATTCTGCATTTTAGTTACATACCTTCAGTTTTTTTTAAATAAATTGCACACTTAAACCATTTGCACCATGGCTTACAGTGCCTATGTTGTCATTATGTATTTCCTCCAGTTTCATCTTTTATTTGTATTCCATTTGTTTATTTTATCCTTTATAAATTTATATTATTGGTACTCTGTAATCTGCTGTCCTTTGTGATTGGTAATATCAGGGCATAGTACTGCTGCCCAGGTTAAAACAGCACTGTCCATGACCAAGAATACAGCTTCTATGGGACATGACAATATCCCTGGCTGTGTTCTAGATGGACTAGAGAGTGAACTGGCACCTCACCTGTGTGCCCTGTTCAATCACAGCCTCACCTCAGGCATTGTCCCTACCAAATGGTGCACTGCTACAGTCATCCCTCTCCACAAAGGAGGAGTGACTACAGACCCTGGGAACTATCGCCCCATTAGCCTGACAAGTCTGATATGCAAAGCTATAGAACGTATCATCATCATGCACCTAATAAACAAAGATATAGGGAACTCCAAACTCTGGATCCCACATAGTTTGGTTTTGTGAAGGGTAGATCATGCCTGCTCAATGTGGTCGACTTCTTTGAGTCAGTCACCAGAGCTGTGGATGGAGGCAAGGTGGTTCAGGAAGCCTACCTTGATCTGGCCAAGGCCTTTGGTACCATTCCCCACTCAGGAATCATAGAAAAACTCACTAAGCTAGGCATCAACCCCTATATCACTAGGTGGGTTGCAAACTGGCTCACAGGTAGAACCCACAGTGTGAAAGTAGCTGGCTCCAAGTCAGATTGTCAACCAGTCATGAGTGGAGTCCTACAGGGTTCAGTCCTGGGTCCTCTCCTGTTTGGTATCTACTTCTCTGAAGTCCAGGCCAACACGAATGGACTCTGGCTGACAAAGTTTGCAGACAATTGCAGGTTGGGAGCCATAATTAACTCCTCAAGTGATGTTGACATCCTACAGAAAGCCCTCACTGAGACCAGTGACTGGTGTAAGAACCATGGCCTTAAGCCCAATGCCAAAAAATGTGTCATCATCCCCTTTGGGAAAAATCCGGTTCCCATGAATTACCACATCGATGGTAGTCCACTGAACTCAGAAGGCATCATAAGAGATCTGGAAACACAGGTTGACAGCAACCTCTCCTTTGACCACCACATTGTCACTGTGATCAGAAAGTCCTTCTGTGTGGCACATCTCATTACTAAGGGTTTTGCATCCAGGAAGAAAGAGGTCATTGTCTCCCTCTACTCTTCCCTCATTAGGCCAGTCATCGAGTACAATGCCCCATTTGGCATGTACCTCACTAGACCCCTACAACAACTGGAGAGGCCACAAAAATATCTCACAAAGAGGATCTTAGGCCTTAAACACTTGTCCTATATGGACAGACTCAAAAAACTCCAACTATTCTCTGTCTCATATCTCCTACTTAGAAGCGATCTCTGCTTGACTTACAATGCCATGTCTGACCCAGCTCTGTTAGAAATGCTATATCTAAAGAAATCCCAATCCCTCCACACTATACACTCCTGAGATCTCAACCTCATTACCACAATCAGCAGAACAAGCTGGAGGGACAGTTTCATAACCCAGAGACTGCCCATGCTATGGAATAGACTTCCCAAACATTTCAAGCGGAGCACCTCACTGGCCCTCTTCAAGAGAAATCTTGTTGAGTTAATGGAAAATAGAAAATTCTCCCCGGGGATCACTCCAGTGGCTCTACTTGACAGAGGCACTGGGAACTAAAGTTGGGTGGCACGATGCCAGGGTAATGCTATGGGCTAGGCTTGTAAAGGCTCCAGGGCCATTAGCCTGGTACACACCTATGAACCTAAGAACCTATGGATCCATAGACCCTAATGGGTGCATTTCTGTATAGAGGCCAGGTGCCTTCATTCAGTTTTGTTGACCCCTCCACAGACTAAAACTAGCTTCACATGGCAATTATTCTGTAGATTTTTTGTGTCATGGTTTAATAAAAGTTTGTAAAGCTTTTTATTTAAAGAAACACCTAAGACCTTTGACAGCTGGGTTGCTGTTGCCGAGGTTGAATTTTCTGATATGGCTAGTAACCTGGAGTCTGCAACATGTTCACGGTACTAGGTGATGAGTTGGATGTAGGTAGAAAACATAGGCCATAATCATCTCTAACTCCAAGTAGGGAGGGAGAGGACCACTAATTGTGGATGTAGCTCTAGTAGCTACTGCTTGCATATCTGCCCACGTGGTGTGGCTTGCTGTGGTGGCTGACTAGTGGTGTGGTGTACATGCTGTTTTGTTGTCATTCTACACAATGCACTGTGGCAGAGTGAAAGGATAAAATGTCCATCATTGAGCAGTTATAGGACAGGCTTCTACATTCTCAGATTGTGTGTCTGCTGTACTGTTTACTGTGTGATACAAAACAGGTGACATTACAAAGTTTATTTTCTGCAAACTTAGGTAACTCATCTACTGAGAGTTTATACCAGGAACAGGAAGGATGTTAGTATGGAGACCCAAAGAGAAAGGAAGATTAGGAGTGCTGTTAAAGAGTGGGTGACTTGGGTCTAGGGAATGTACAGAGAGAAAGATATGGTCACATTACCCATCTATTCTGTGTTTGTTGTTGTTGGTCTCAGTTTCATTACTGTTGTTGGCACTGGCATTAGTATTGCCAGTTTATAATAGTAATTAGCATGTGTGATGCACCACAGTGTTAAAGTGACTAACCATTTGAAATCTAAGGACTTGCTTTACCGAGTCCCAAGATACAGGAACCAAATAATCAAAAATTCATACTTGTCATAAACTAATCCCAAGATTGCCATTTCTTAGAGTATGCCCTTTTCTCTGAGGTATGGTGATACCATATTTGGCATACATAAGCAGGGGTGTGTAGGGGGCTAACCCCCCTACAAAAACTAAGTTTAACAGGGAAGAGCGATGTTTGATATTTGCTCTCCTCCTGCTTTTTCAGTCTTTTTTTTTTCAGAATCTCAGTACAAAGCAAGACAAGTGTTGAGATTTCAATAGGGAACAGTTAAAGTGAAAGGCGCATCCAGCCTTTCCTTTCATGAAATTAGGAAGTGCTAAGCTGATGCCGGCTAATGAAGTCATGTCATCATGTTTAAGCATGTATTGAGCTATGCTAGATCACCAGGCAGCTTTGTCTCAGCACAGGTACTTTCATTACTGCTGGAAGGGGAATAGTATTACAGCATCAAAAGCAGCAGATCTACTCATGGACTTTATTTTACAAAAAGTCCACTATTGTTGAGTTTCTTTAGATTTTCGAAGTCTGGATTCCTTTTTTTCTAGTAGACTTGTGATCACTGCTCTGAAAAGGAATGAATGTGAATGGGTATTGCATTTGTTGTTTTTGAGATCCGTAATAATTTGCTTTCCATACTTTTTTATTGGAAATTAGAATTAGCTGTGTTAGCTCTTCCCTTGTTATTTGGGATGTTCTTCTCTTATTTGTTGGCTGTGGAAGGAAGTACTTCTCAAATGAAGCTGGCTGAGGCTGTTTGTGAAAAGGTTGAAGATTTTATCTTATCAAGTTCTCTTCCATGGGTTTAGAATTTCTGCTTTGCAGTTCTGACGACTTCTTGGTGTTCCAAAGATCTGTCAGCCTCGTACTATTTTTGTAAAAATCATCTGAAAATATCTGTAGGCCAACGTGGTTGACTCTGCTCAAGAATTCAGCACTCTTGACTGTTTGGTTAACACTGTTGATAAGAAATGTTTGCAGTAGATTGTTAAAGTTAATTTGTGGCATTTTATTTTCCTTGCTTCTTATCAACATAATTGATTTTTAATATTGATCAGAGATGGTACAACCTTTGTTCTTGCTTTACCATGTTTTAGACAAGAGAAGGGCTGTTGTTTTTTTTTTTTTTTTTTTTTTTTTTGTGGTCTGCTTTGTATCTGATTAATAAAAATTATGTTTTTTTTACATTTCTGACAGTCTGTTAAAGTATGTCACAAGAGGATAAATGTAACTTATACATGTGTGTGTGTGTATTATATTATTCATTTACACAATTCATTTAAATGAGAGATCACAGCTTTAGTATGCTAGTAACTTTTTAATGAGCAGATAGGGCGTATTAGATAGCAGGTGTTTATTTCAGGATTATAACCCAGGCTGTTACAGCTGTTACATTAACAATGATGGCATTCATTGCTGCCTTGATGATTTGGGTACTTTAGTAAAAGAAGACTCACGTTGTTGCCTCACAGAAAGAGGTTCTCCCGTTCGATTCTTGGCTGGAGTGTGGAGAGTGCCTTCTGTGAGGAGTCTGCATGTCCTCCCCACGGTTGGGTGGGCGTTCGAAAGACATGCATAAATGGGCGTGCCTTCATTGAAGGTTGAACATCAAGCTGGCACCTCGGCAGTCATGAAAATCTACTGCCAATCATTAGTGGACCGGAGTTCTGCTGTGGCGACCCCTAATCGGGAAAAGCCAAAAGACAACAACAACAGCAACAACAGTAAAAGCAGACTCACTGTGACACTAGTAGTACCACATCCTAACCACTAGACGACCACCAGGGACTGTCATTGTGTTCACAGTGACTAATTTGGAGCTTTCTTGAGAGTGATATCCTTATTCTTTGAGACCTGAATTTAAACCACATCTCCTGTTTCACTGTAATCTGACACTCATGTAGGATGTACTGCTGAGGTAAGAATGGTCAGATGGAAGGATGGAATTCCAGAGCTGAGCATAAAGAGCCGGCTACAAAGAGAAATATTTCATCTCTGTGGAGGAATTGTGATTTTTGTAATCACAATGTTCTAGGATGCGGAATGCTGAGGGACCACTAATGTGTATTTTAGCATGCATGAAGACTGACATGCTGGAGGGATAGGCTCCTGACCCAGGGACTCCCCATACTCTGGAATAAACTGCCCATACATGTCAAGCTGAGTGCCTCTTTGGCCCTCTTCAAAAGGAACCTTGACGATTGGATGGGAGATAAGAAATTCACCCTGGGGATCACGTCAGTCACCCTGCTAGACAGGGGACCAGGGAAGTAAATATTCTGGGAAGAAATAGCCAGGGAATTGTTATGGCTAGGCTTGTATAGCCCTAGGGCCGATAGCCTAGTACCAACCTATGACCCAAATTCAACCTATAGTTATCTCTGGGTTAGTCATGGTGCTAGCTGAACTTTATTGGTGGGCATTGTTTCAAGCAATGTTCCACATAAAGAGAGACGATTCTGAGAATCTGTAATGAAAGGAGGACCACATGCTGATGGGCATATTAAAATGTATTTAGCAGTGGTTTGCTTATCTATGGGTGTCAGCAACCATGACACATGGAGGAAGGCTGTAATATTTTGTTTTGTTCATGACTTCAGTGTCTGTATAAAAATGTATGGTACAGTGATGCGTAGTTATAAAGACAGATTTGCAGGTTTGCTATGGTTGGGTGAGGGGTAAAATAGTGCCTCAGATGCTTACCCTTAGAGATTAATGCCAAGTCTTGTTGCAGGGCAGAAAGCATGCCATGCATTCTGCTGCACTTTTACTCAACTGAGTGC
This sequence comes from Protopterus annectens, assembly GCF_019279795.1. Lineage (NCBI taxonomy): Eukaryota > Metazoa > Chordata > Ceratodontiformes > Protopteridae > Protopterus > Protopterus annectens. The sequence goes on from NC_056739.1 coordinate 545,069,229, forward strand.
TGTTAAGACAAATTTTACTAATGACTTTGTGGCATTGTTTGTTCAAGAGGGTAAATATGACTTAACCCCATACCTTTGGCTGTGGTTTGCTATTGTACAACTGCATCTTCTGCTGGTAGTCTGTGTGTGCGTGTGCGTGTGTGCGTGTGTGCGTGTGTGCGTGTGTGCGTGTGTGTGTGTGTGTGTGTGTGTGTGTGTGTGTGTGTGTGTGTGTGTGTGTGTGTGTGTTACTTTCTTCTTTTTTATGAGTTTCACAATATGCTCCTTTGGAGAAAAAAGTAGATCCAGTTTCTAGACTGGTGTTTGAATTGGGATGACAAGACAAGCCAGAAATGTTTCAGGTTAATTGAAAGTTTTTCTTCCAAAGTTTGTCTTCCTTGAGCAAAGAGCTCAAGGAAGAGGGGAGTGAACTATGATTAAATTATTTATGATCAGGGTATGGACCTTCCTTTACACACCTAGTGCCTCTATCAATTCCATTCCTTTATTACTTTCTGAAGTTCAGATAAGAAAAATTAACCTCATTCTTGCTGTCTGTTACTGACTTTGGTGGGTTAGTTTCTCATGTCACTTTCTGACTACTTAAAATTATATCTATTTTAAACAACGAGAGCTGGACTGCTTTGAAGAATGTAACGTTTATCTTGAGCTTTGGTTCCTGTAGTTATGTTAGACTTGGTAGTGATGGAATGTCCTCTGTCAGGGCTACATATGAGGCCAGAATGACAAAAGGTTTATCGTCTGTCGTACTACAGTTTCATCCCCTCCTCAATTAGCTGAAGTTTAGGATTGTTCATCTTATTCTGGAATTCATTTCAAGTGGAGTATTTGCCTACTATTAGTGTTCACGACTGTCACCCTTTGGGCAGCCATTGCCCAGGGGTCAGTAAAACATAACTTAACATTAACTATTTATACTGGTCTTTCTAGCCAAATAAATCACCGAAGTAACCAGGCTGGCTGCAAACACCTGGATGACCAAAAATATACATATAAAGTTTTACTGATTAAGTCAACTGCTGAATAATTCCAAAATAACTGCTGGTAACAAATTTGCACGGATTCCCCAATGAGTGCTTGCTCACATTCCCCATATTAGTATCCTTGGTGTAGACCACAGAACACTCGTCAGTGCTTGCTTCGAGGAGAGCAGGCCTTTCTGGTAGGTTGCATCACTTACAAAAGCTTGAGAGGTGCTGTTGCAAAGCTCATTGCATGCTAAGCCCTGAATGTGCTACTGGAACATATGCAGCTGAATGAATGAAATGATAGCACACCCTGTGCTACTCATCTATTACTCTTAATGGTCCATAGGGCTGCAGCTTCCCTGGGGAATAATTTGGCCAGTTGGGCAGGGGAAGGAGAGCCTTGGCAGTCCTGGGAAATTGCAGGCAAAACTAAATTGCTTAAGGTGACCTTTAAGGGGAATTCTTCACCTTAAGCACCCTGTGGAAAAAAATTCCATCCCATCATATTTATGATTCATTGGGTTTTGAGTCAGATGATTTAACAGATCTTAAATGTGTCTCTTTTATGTCAGTTATTAGAGTATCCTTTGTGGTGGGTGTCATTCTCCTGCCTTTTTCCCCATACTTTTAATGGTTTCATGATTTGCTGTGCCTATGAAATCGATCTATAAGCAAAATCTCCTGGATTATAATTTTGCATAATTGCAGTAGCACTGCAGTTCTCTTGCAAGTAATACCCAGTTCCATTGAGGGTAAAAAAAAACTGGGATCTATTGCATGCTTGCACCCTAATGAGGAAGCCTGTAAGTGTCAAAGGACATTTGCCTCCACAAGCATGGCACTAGTCAGGGGTTGAAGAGATGTTTGAGATTACACAGAAAACATATTCCCCAGGAGAACACATTTAAAGATTAGCTGATATGGTAAGGTCTTGTTTCTGTAATGTCTTATTTGTTGATGCATGGAAACTGTTACAGAAGGCCTAACTGGGGCCAAGAGAAAGCTATGAAGTGCTGATTGGGAAAATTCTTTTGATACTAAGGAATGAAAAAAGCATAATCTGCAGAAAAACATATTAGTAGATATGTTAGGACTAGCATTAATTGAGGGCTTCTTTATATGTGGGACTGTGGTCCCATACTTTTAAATTATTAACTCCAAAATCAACATAAGAGACAGAGAAAAGGTATTCTTCTAGTGATAGCAGCCACAAGGCAACTTTTTAACTAAACAGTTCTTTCAAGCAATTTTTAGATCTGAATTGTCTTGTAAGACATAATTCAGTGAGGCACATTACTTGCCTTCACCTGATTTCCAGACATGCCATTTTCAGCACTGTGCACAGGAGATGGCAAGACCCCATTCTTCAGTACAGGCTCCCCATCCATGTGAAACAGAGTTCCTCCCTAACTCTATTTAAGTGTAACTTTGAGCAATGGATGGGTATTCAGAAGTTCACCCCTGGTCTAGCACCTATGTCTGTAATAGACAGAGGCAGTCAGTAAATCTCCCCTGTATAAATTAAATTTGTGGGTCACATTTGAGTTGCACAGCTATGCTTATAAGTGCCCTAGTGGTTGTTAGCTCAGTATACACGTATGAGTTTATAAATGTTTATCAACTCTTGAGACCTATGCTGGCGGAATGGACATTTGTAATCAGTGGAAGGGCTACTTCCCTGTTTCGGTCACACACTATATATGCTATTCAAGTCACAGCTCAAAGGAGTTATAAGAAAATACTTTTTCATATAAAGAGTGGTAGAGACATAGAAGTAAGTATGTTAACAAAATGTACTAACTGAGAATTAAAGGGTGAAGATAATGGTTGTTGTTTGTAATACCAGATGACCATGAAAATGAGCAGGTCACCTAGGCTTAGTGGTCCTTAGGACAGTTTTTTTTCCCTTTCATTTGGTACTTAATTATTTCTAAGCACATTCCAACATAGTTATAGACTGAAGATGAAGGAATCCGGCAGACCTGAAAACAGAATTTTCCAGAGGTGATATCCAAAATAATAAGGAAATAGATATATATCATCACAAGAAGTATTCCCTTTCTTTTTGTGGGACTCATTTGTTTATTTCTCTGCATTTCCTCCAGTTTTCCCTTCTTTACTGCCAGAACCAGTACCGTTTCAATGCACCAGTCATCCACTGTATCGCATGTGACAAGAATATGTTTCTTTTGAGTTGTGGATTCCTTGTGAATGCCCAGGGCATACCCTCTTTGGAAGAATATTTTGTGAAACAAAGTACAAGGGAGTCAGAATTCAGCAAAGCATATACCATTTCTCATTCCAGTATGAAAATTAATTTTTATGAGACAGCAATTTTGGTTCTCCAAAGCATACTTCATTCATCTTGATTCATGGTACTGTTTGCCTGCTGTGTTTAACCCATTACTCTGTCTTGTATATATTTTAGAATATCACACAGGTTGTGTTTGGATGAGTATGAGGTGTCTATGAAATAAACAGACTGTACCTTATGCAAAATGGAAACAGTTCAGAGGGCATCTTTAGTTTTCATTTTGCTAGATTAAATGGTTTATAATTTTAATACAAGCAGAAGAATTATATATTTTTATATTTCATATTAAAAAGTTATGCAATGATGTAGCTGTCATAAATATGTGAGATGGGGGAGCTGAAGTGTGGGCACTGAGTGTGTCGATCTAACCCCCCCCCCCCCCGATTAGACCCTTAAAAGCATGAAAACAATGACAATCCTGTAGAGAGACGCAAGCGACAAAAAATACTGTAAGAGGTGCTGGAATGGCAAAAGAAGAGCCCCAGAGAAGCAGCAAATTTTAAAGTACCTCAGAAGCTATATCTCCCTCTATTTGAAATAATAATGATAATATGTACACCGTCTCCTGTCTTACAAAAATTAATGACAGATGGCAGCTTTTAAAATTAATATTCATGTAATAGTAAGTGCCTTTTCCTTTAGAAGTTAATTTTAATTTGCAGTGCAGGAGTCTTGCTAGATTAGCTTTTGGTTTAACCAGTGAGTATTGAACCAGTGAGTTAGGTGGCAAAGACACAGTAACATCTGAATATAGTTTGTAATACTGGACATGTATGACAGCTTCTTCATGTCCTAAATTATACCAGCATTTCAGAGTACAGTGAAGCAAGCCATATGTCAATAGAAAGACAGCAAAGAACTAAACATATAAAACCTTATAAGCCTTTCTAAATCTCAAGACTTAGTCCTTCTGTCACTAGCTCTCTGAAGTGTCAGTGCCAGTGGCTTAGTGGCTAGCTTGCTCATCTTTGACACTGGAAGAACTGAAGTCTGTGGGTTCTATTCCTACTCCAGGTGGTCGGATTAATTTTTAAAGTTACTGACACTGCAGTGCAGCAGTAAGGTGGGTATGTTTTTCCTAAGGTTGCAGTCCTTCACCTGAGACATTAAATTGAGGTCCCATCTGCTTGAGTTAGTAGCAGCTCAGGTGGATGCAAACGTTTCTGTGGCAGTTTTCGAAAAAATCAGGGCAAGTTCTCTTATGACTTGGACAAATTTCCTCTTGTAGTATAAATACTACTTCAGGTCTCCTTTAAAATAGCCTTAATGGAACTACCTCAGTTAACAAAATAATATATAAAATAAAATGTCAGCAAACTTTATTTTTTATTCAGTAATGCAGATATAAGGACATTTAAAGTATACAAGTAGCTAGCCTGTCGATGTACTAACTGGATATTTTTCTGCAATTTGGAGATTTGAGTTTAACAATAGACCTGGGTTATTAATGGGACAAGTAGAGAGGCTTAATTTAACTGAGCACCAAGTAGTGCCTGTTTCACTCTGGCTGAGGTCAGGGTGTGAGCTACCTCACAAGGGGTCAGTGGCAGTTAATAGAAGCCTTTCCTGCATCATGGTCTGACTTCTGTCTTGTTTCAGCTTCACCTTTGCCAAATGGGTCAGCTGATAATATACTAGACCTGACCTTGTACAAAGAGATGCGAATCATTCCCAGCTGTTGACCAGTCACAGGATCTTGATGTAGTTGTGATGACCTTTAATCAGGCCACTGGGGTGTTGTCAGTCATCCAGCTGTATGCAGTATGCCCTCCCAACTCATGACTGATAATTATGGGTTAAGGATGCAAGGTCACATGGAGAAGATGTGATTTGTAGACAATAAACTACTTTTAGATAACTGTCATTTGGTTTACCATTTACAATTCTTTGAGAAAATAAATTAGAACATCTGGAGAAATTGCCACCACATCAAATCATCTAGAAAAGCTTTTCCCAGTAAAGTAACAAGGCATACAACATAGCCTTGTCAGGTGGTATGTATGGCTTGTTCTACCTCATAGTTTGAGGGAGCAGCATTCTTCTACCTAAGACATATCTTTTGAACGTAATGATGGTTCACTGTTGAGTACTTCAGAGTTTTTTCGGTCAACCATTTCATATGTTGACTGTAATAAGATCATGATGGTGTTTTCAGATTTACTTTCAGATTTTTCAGATCCAAGTGATGTTCTTGCCAGGTTGATTATATTATGTCAGGAATCTCTAGACCTACTTGTCTTTCAGACCTTGCTTTCTTCTTTAAGGGCTAAAAACATTCCAGTTTTACTTAAAGAGGCATGGATTACTACTGTCCTACGAAAATCTAGTCATGATTTGCATAGTCTGGAAAATTACTACTCCACCTCAAATATTCCAACTCTTTGTATAATTAGTAAGAAAGTGGTCTACATTCAGTTCTATTTCCATCTAACTTCTCATGGCTGCCTGAATGCTTGTCAGTCCACTTTTGGTATAGACTTAGCAAGGAGACAAACCTTCATGCTGTTAACATTCTCCGAGCCAGAAAAGACCAGCAGTTGCTGTCCCTTTTAATCTCTCAGCACTTTTGGTGCCTTTGCCCATCAAATCTTTACTGAACACCTGTAGACTCACTATGTATTTACATCCGCTGTCCCGGCCTGGTCTGACTTTCACCACTAGATATGTAATTAGTGGATCATGTCAAGTCTGAATTTATACCCAAGTTACTTTCTGTGTTGTGTAGTGATGCAGGGCTTCAGTTTGGCTCTTCTGTTGGGTACTTTGTACAGGTAACCACTGGAAGAGATGACCATTTGGAATGAGACATGCAGTAATCTCTGTTACCTTGATGACATCCAGCATTTCTTCTCCTTTATGTAGGAATACATGTGTGACTCTGCTGAGAGTGCATCCTTAACTGGACAAACTGCAGCTGACTTAGACATAAACTAGTAATGTTTGAAGCAGTGGTGATGTGTCTTATTTTAAAACCCTTATGTCTCCTTATTTTGTTTAATTTTTGTGGAGAGACCATGTGCTGTACACCAGTTTCATTTAATTTGTTACTGTTCAGAAATAACATGGAGTTTGTTCTAAGCTAACAGAGTTTGAAGCAGTGGTGATGTATCTGACTTTAAAACCCATATGTACTGTATACCTACTTTGCTTAATTCTTTGTGGAGAGGTCATGTGCTCCACACCAGTCTCGTTTAATCTGTTACTGGTGGGAAAAAAGGTGGAGCTTGTTTTAAAAGTCTGAAATCCAGGAGTGTGAATGGGTAACCCACTGTCTCTTAAGAACCAGATGTCAGCTGTAATACTGTCCTAATACTTTGATCTAAGGAATATTTTCAAGACTTTATACTTCATTTCATAAATAGTCTTTATGTCGTATATTCAGTGTCACTGTATTTGAAAATATAAGTTCATAGGAGGTTACAAGGTTAATGGCCCTAGAGCCCTTACAAGCCTAGCCATGTTAATCCCAAGTTGTCCCATTTGCCAGACTACATATGAGGAAACTACAGTGGTACCTAAAGAATTTATGGTCCCAACACAGACACAGTCTAGAAACAGAAATCCCACTAATTCCATGCTTAAAACAGGAGTTCCTATGGTGGGCTCAGGCATGCCAGTCAAACCCAGGCCTACCCTTTGCAGATGTCAACCAAGCCAGACCATCACAACAGACGCTTCAGACCTAGGATGGGGGCCCACATGCTGGACAAATGCATGCAAGGATTGTGGACACAGGATCAACTTCACCTGCACATCAATCTAAAAGAAATGCTGGCAGTAAAACTGGCAATCCAAAAGTTCAAACCATTTCTCAAAGAGGGCCAGTTGATGATAAGGACAGACAACACCACAGTCATGTGGTACATCAACAAACAGGGAGGCACTCATTCATACCCCTATGCAGAATGACCTTGGAGCTGTGGACCCTGGCACTCAGCTACAGCATTCAGTTACAGGCAATATTTGTACCGGGGAAAGACAATACTCTAGCAGACATATTAAGCAGAACCACTGGATGCCCACGAATGGAAGCTGCACCCGGACATCTTCAAGACCATCTCAAAGAAATGGGGAATGCCACAGATAGACCTATTAGCATCACCTCTCAATCACCAGCTCAAAAATTCTGCACAAGGACATTCCACCCACTAGCATGGAAAGTGGACTCACTCTCCATCAACTGGAAAGGCCTAACAGCATATGCATTCCCACCTCTTCCTTTGATACACAAGGTACTACTAAAAATCAAGGAAGAATGTCCAAAGATAATCCTGATAGCTCCAAACTGGCCAAGACAACACTGGTACCCACTACTGAAGAGCATGTCTCGAACAATATGTGGCCAATACCCTGATGCCTTTGATGTTAACTCAGAACAACTACAGCATCATACATCCAAACCTAAAACGCTGCAACTGACTGCATGGAACATCACATAGCAGCAGCTAATCCAGAACTTTCACAAAGAGTTAAAGACATTATTCTTGAAGCGCACAGACCTTCAACAAGAAGGAACTATGCTGGAAAATGGAAAAGGTTTGTCATTTGGAGTACGGAAAGAGGAAAAGAGGTGTCAAACATAGATATGCCTAACATTCTGGAGTATCTGGCCGAACTTCTTCATTCAGGCCTGTCCTACTCCTCCATCAAGATACATGCATCAGCTATTTCAGCAGAATACAGCTTTGATCCACCTGTTTTTTCGCACCCTTTGCTCAGGCAGTTCCTCAGAGGAATCAAGAATGTAAAACCTCCAAGGAAACCACCATTACCAGCTTGGGATTTAAACTTTGTGCTAGAAAAGTTGACACTATCACCCTTTGAACCAGCAGCAACAGCAGACCTACAACACCTGTCATGGAAAACTGCTTTCCTGCTAGCAATTACTTCAGCAAGGAGGGTTTCAGAACTTCAGGCCTTAATGGCAGTGCAACCCTTCCTAATCTTCCACCAAGATAGAGTGTCCATGAGGACTAATCCTACATTTATGCCCAAGGTGGTATCCAGAGTGTCTTTAAACCAGGCAATCCACCTACCTACCTTCTTTTCCAACCCATAAAACAGAGGAGAAAGAATACTGCATACCTTGGATGTACATAGACAGCTACACTACTACTTGGACAGAACAAAAATAGCAGAAAGACTGACCAACTTTTTGTAGCCTATGCAACAGGAAGGGAAGGAAAAGCTATTTCCAAACAGACAATCTCCAAATGGATAGGAAATTGCATACGATACTGTTACTCCTTCCATGGAAAACCAATTCCACAAAACATAAGACCTCATTCTACAAGGGCAACAGCCACTACCACAGCCTTCTTACGAGGAGTGGCAACCAAAGACATTATTGAGGCGGCTACTTGGACCTCCGTGCATACATTTGCCAAGCATTATAATTTGCCTCTATATTCCAGATCCCGAGCAGGGTTTGCCACTGCTGTACTGCAAGGGATCCTAAACACACCATAATCTACTTTATCCTCCTCCCCTAGTTGGCTATGGTATTCTACCCACTTGTTATGACTGCAGATGCATCCATGAAGGACATAGTACAGTTTTGTACCTACCATAAATGTAGATGTCCGAACTGGATAGCATCTGCAGTCAGGATTACCCTCCCTCCTTCCCCTCTGTGGTACTCCTAGGGTGTTTACCCTCCTAATAGCTAGCTGTTGGGGGGGAGTCTTTTATGGTGTATTTGTTTGTATATATGTACATATATGCTTATGGTTGTGTTTACCTCTATCTATTTGGAAACATTGGCATCTATCCAAATTTTAGCCTGCAAGAGGGCTACTGGCATCTGGGGCAAGAAACACTGAGGAAAATGGCGTCGGCTGATGCTTATATACCCGAAGACCAACAGAGATGACGTCGGGTGAAGTGCGACATCAGCCGAAGCCGGACCCGGACTTTGGAATCCGGCCGACTGCAGGGCTGCCTGACGACAGGACAACCCACTTGTTATGACTGCAGATGCTATCCAGTTCGGACATCTACATTTATGGTAGGTACAAAACTGTACTTTTCGGTCGCACACTATATATGCTATTCAAGTCACAGCTCAATGGAGTTATAAGAAAATACTTTTTCATATAAAGAGTGGTAGAGACATAGAAGTAAGTATGTTAACAAAATGTACTAACTGAGAATTAAAGGGTGAAGATAATGGTTGTTGTTTGTAATACCAGATGACCATGAAAATGAGCAGGTCACCTAGGCTTAGTGGTCCTTAGGACAGTTTTTTTTTCCTTTCATTTGGTACTTAATTATTTCTAAGCACATTCCAACATAGTTATAGACTGAAGATGAAGGAATCCGGCAGACCTGAAAACAGATTTTTCCAGAGGTGATATCCAAAATAATAAGGAAATAGATATATATCATCACAAGAAGTATTCCCTTTCTTTTTGTGGGACTCATTTGTTTATTTCTCTGCATTTCCTCCAGTTTTCCCTTCTTTACTGCCAGAACCAGTACCGTTTCAATGCACCAGTCATCCACTGTATTGCATGTGACAAGAATATGTTTCTTTTGAGTTGTGGATTCCTTGTGAATGTCCAGGGCATACCCTCTTTGGAAGAATATTTTGTGAAACAAAGTACAAGGGAGTCAGAATTCAGCAAAGCATATACCATTTCTCATTCCAGTATGAAAATTAATTTTTATGAGACAGCAATTTTGGTTCTCCAAAGCATACTTCATTCATCTTGATTCATGGTACTGTTTGCCTGCTGTGTTTAACCCATTATTCTGTCTTGTATATATTTTAGAATATCACACAGGTTGTGTTTGGATGAGTATGAGGTGTCTATGAAATAAACAGACTGTACCTTATGCAAAATGGAAACAGTTCAGAGGGCATCTTTAGTTTTCATTTTACTAGATTAAATGGTTTATAATTTTAATACAAGCAGAAGAATTATATATTTTTATATTTCATATTAAAAAGTTATGCAATGATGTAGCTGTCATAAATATGTGAGATGGGGGAGCTGAAGTGTGGGCACTGAGTGTGTCGATCTAAACCCCCCCCCCCCAATTAGACCCTTAAAAGCATGAAAACAATGACAATCCTGTGGAGAGACGCAAGCGACAAAAAATACTGTAAGAGGTGCTGGAATGGCAAAAGAAGAGCCCCAGAGAAGCAGCAAATTTTAAAGTACCTCAGAAGCTATAGCTCCCTCTATTTGAAATAATAATGATAATATGTACACCGTCTCCTGTCTTACAAAAATTAATGACAGATGGCAGCTTTTAAAATTAATATTCATGTAATAGTGGGGTGCCTTTTCCTTTAGAAGTTAATTTTAATTTGCAGTGCAGGAGTCTTGCTAGATTAGCTTTTGGTTTAACCAGTGAGTATTGAACCAGTGAGTTAGGTGGCAAAAGACACAGTAACATCTGAATATAGTTTGTAATACTGGACATGTATGACAGCTTCTTCATGTCCTAAATTATACCAGCATTTCAGAGTACAGTGAAGCAAGCCATATGTCAATAGAAAGACAGCAAAGAACTAAACATATAAAACCTTATAAGCCTTTCTAAATCTCAAGACTTAGTCCTTCTGTCACTAGCTCTCTGAAGTGTCAGTGCCAGTGGCTTAGTGGCTAGCTTGCTCATCTTTGACACTGGAAGAACTGAAGTCTGTGGGTTCTATTCCTACTCCAGGTGGTCGGATTAATTTTTAAAGTTACTGACACTGCAGTGCAGCAGTAAGGTGGGTATGTTTTTCCTAAGGGTGCAGTCCTTCACCTGAGACATTAAATTGAGGTCCCATCTGCTTGAGTTAGTAGCAGCTCAGGTGGATGCAAACGTTTCTGTGGCAGTTTTCGAAAAAATCAGGGCAAGTTCTCTTATGACTTGGACAAATTTCCTCTTGTAGTATAAATACCACTTCAGGTCTCCTTTAAAATAGCCTTAATGGAACTACCTCAGTTAACAAAATAATATATAAAATAAAATGTCAGCAAACTTTATTTTTTATTCAGTAATGCAGATATAAGGACATTTAAAGTATACAAGTAGCTAGCCTGTCAATGTACTAACTGGATATTTTTCTGCAATTTGGAGATTTGAGTTTAACAATAGACCTGGGTTATTAATGGGACAAGTAGAGAGGCTTAATTAAACTGAGCACCAAGTAGTGCCTGTTTCACTCTGGCTGAGGTCAGGGTGTGAGCTACCTCACAAGGGGTCAGTGGCAGTTAATAGAAGCCTTTCCTGCATCATGGTCTGACTTCTGTCTTGTTTCAGCTTCACCTTTGCCAAATGGGTCAGCTGATAATATACTAGACCTGACCTTGTACAAAGAGATGCGAATCATTCCCAGCTGTTGACCAGTCACAGGATCCTGATGTAGTTGTGATGACCTTTAATCAGGCCACTGGGGTGTTGTCAGTCATCCAGCTGTATGCAGTATGCCCTCCCAACTCATGACTGATAATTATGGGTTAAGGATGCAAGGTCACATGGGGAAGATGTGCTTTGTAGACAATAAACTACTTTTAGATAACTGTCATTTGGTTTACCATTTACAATTCTTTGAAAAAATAAATTAGAACATCTGGAGAAATCGCCACCACATCAAATCATCTAGAAAAGCTTTTTCCAGTAAAGTAACAAGGCATACAACATAGCCTTGTCAGGTGGTGTGTATGGCTTGTTCTACCTCATAGTTTGAGGGAGCAGCATTCTACTACCTAAGACATATCTTTTGAACGTAATGATGGTTCACTGTTGAGTACTTCAGAGTTTTTTCGGTCAACCATTTCATATGTTGACTGTAATAAGATCATGATGGTGTTTTCAGATTTACTTTCAGATTTTTCAGATCCAAGTGATGTTCTTGCCAGGTTGGTTATATTATGTCAGGAATCTCTAGACCCACTTGTCTTTCAGACCTTGCTTTCTTCTTTAAGGGCTAAAAACATTCCAGTTTTACTTAAAGAGGCATGGATTACTACTGTCCTACGAAAATCTAGTCATAATTTGCATAGTCTGGAAAATTACTACTCCACCTCAAATATTCCAACTCTTTGTATAATTAGTAAGAAAGTGGTCTACATTCAGTTCTATTTCCATCTAACTTCTCATGGCTGCCTGAATGCTTGTCAGTCCACTTTTGGTATAGAGGAGACAAACCTTCATGCTGTTAACATTCTCCGAGCCAGAAAAGATCAGCAGTTGCTGTCCCTTTTAATCTCTCAGCACTTTTGGTGCCTTTGCCCATCAAATCTTTACTGAACACCTGTAGACTCACTATGGATTTGCATCCGCTGTCCCGGCCTGGTCTGACTTTCACCACTAGATATGTAATTAGTGGATCATGTCAAGTCTGAATTTATACCCAAGTTACTTTCTGTGTTGTGTAGTGATGCAGGGCTTCAGTTTGGCTCTTCTGTTGCGTACTTTGTACAGGTAACCACTGGAAGAGATGACCATTTGGAATGAGACATGCAGTAATCTCTGTTACCTTGATGACATCCAGCATTTCTTCTCCTTTATGTAGGAATACATGTGTGACTCTACTGAGAGTGCATCCTTAACTGGACAAACTGCAGCTGACTTAGACATAAACTAGTAATGTTTGAAGCAGTGGTGATGTGTCTTATTTTAAAACCCTTATGTCTCCTTATTTTGTTTAATTTTTGTGGAGAGACCATGTGCTGTACACCAGTTTCATTTAATTTGTTACTGTTCAGAAATAACATGGAGTTTGTTCTAAGCTAACAAAGTTTGAAGCAGTGGTGATGTATCTGACTTTAAAACCCATATGTACTGCATACCTACTTTGCTTAATTCTTTGTGGAGAGGTCATGTGCTCCACACCAGTCTCGTTTAATCTGTTACTGGTGGGAAAAAAGGTGGAGCTTGTTTAAAAAGTCTGAAATCCAGGAGTGTGAATGGGTAACCCACTGTCTCTTCAGAACCAGATGTCAGCTGTAATACTGTCCTAATACTTTGATCTAAGGAATATTTTCAAGGCTTTATACTTCATTTCATAAATAGTCTTTATGTCGTATATTCAGTGTCACTGTATTTGAAAATATAAGTTCATAGGAGGTTACAAGGTTAATGGCCCTAGAGCCCTTACAAGCCTAGCCATGTTAATCCCAAGTTGTCCCATTTGTCCTTATTAAGTGAACGTATTTTGTAGAGCTAGTCTATGGTCAACACTGACTCCTCCTGTCCATGAGGGACATGGGTGCCACCTCTGGGTGAATTTGCAGTTTCCCATCCATTTGTCCAGGTTGCTTTTGAATAGAGTCAGAGAAGAACTCTACTTCATGTAAATTGGAAGTTTCTTCCAGAGGAGTGGCAGTCTCTGGGAGACATATTTGTCTCTCCAGCATGTTAATGTCACAGGCTAGGTTAAGATTCCTAGAGTGAGTGACTCTTGTGCCATTAGATTTGCGGGTGTGAAGCATATCCATCAGGGCAGGGTCGAAGACTGTCCTGTAGGCTAGGCACAAGTTTCCTCTCAGCAGTCTATACAGTACAGAGCACAGTGATAGGGCTTTTTCTTTTAGTTTATTCTGTGTATGTCTCTCATTCTTTTTGCTTAAATGTTTTAATATTGTAACTGTTTTGTTAGCTTGTTGGTCCAAGTTGTAACTGAATAGGATCGTATACCAATCTGTCAACCCGATCAACAAACAAAAATAAAATAAAATTGATAAATGCAATGCATTGAGGGGGTCTTCCATATTATGCATACATGTATGTAATGGCTGAAGTAAGTATGTCATTCATGGATGGAGGGGTATGCATGCATTACACTAGTGGGAATAGTGCCCTGCTTGGGCAGAGATTTTGCACATCATGCAGTACTAAGAATATGCAGGTTGTTTTCTGGCAAGTGCATGCACTGGAGAGTGTGTGTATAGCATATGTATTTGGGAGTATGCATGTTAGCATTGGTGGGAACAAGCTTGTCGCACATAGAAAGAAGCATGCGTATTGTGCATCAGTAATAGTATACATGTCATTTCACTTGTGTGAGCATGTATTGGTGAGGAATAGATGTAATGTATGTCATGCAATGAAGGGACTTCATCCATAATATTTTGGTAGAAGCATGCATGCCACACACACACGCTGGTTGAAATGTGCATGCTATGCATGGGTTAGTGAAGTGCAACATACATAACTAGGATTGTACATGATATGCATTGATGGTATTTTAAAACCTGTGTGTGGAAAAACATTTTAGATGAGAGAAAATTTGTTTGGGGTTTTCATTTAAAGAAAAAAAGAAACAGTTAAGTGACTTAAATAAACTACACTTTGGATTTACAACTCTAGGTTCATTGAGAAAATATTATATCAAAAGGTTCAAAAAAATTTCTTTGATTGTAGGGTAACCGAATAGTAGATGGCCTAACATCGGTGAACTGGTCATTAGGATTAGCAATTGACAGAGTCCATCTTAAAGAAATAGACTGGTTGGACAAAGCAGGCCACATCTGCTTATGGAGTCTTTATTTATGTATTTGCAACCTATTTTAGAGGATTCCAGCTGGACCAAATAGGTATTTGTTCGCTAGGGGTTTGTTTGCTCTTTCCTTTTTGTCCTGTTTAGATTTTTTTGATGGAATTGAAGACCTGCAGTTGTTGCTGGAGGAAAAAAGGACATAATCCCGGCACATCCAGCAGGACAAGGTTTTATTCCTGTAGTCTCTGCCTGTATAATTTATATATCTGAGCAGTCAGTTTACCAGCCCCTCAGTGTTTCTCTTAACTTGTAAGACTTTTTAGTTTAATGGGTTTACATGACTTCTGTTTGCTTCCCATGGAAAGGCATACACGGCATGTGATTTCAGCCTCTTGTGTCAGTAGAATATCTCACACAGCAGCCAAGCATTTAGCTGTTTTAATTAGTGCCCATTGCTTTGCATTGTGTGCGGCATTATTTACTGACAGTGATACTGTGACTTGCACTCAGTAATGCCCTTGCTTCCCATCTCTCACTTTGATCTGTTGTTATGCTGTTGCTTTAAAACTGGAAGTGCCGAATGTGTAATTTTGATGAGGCTTGTACTGCGTCCTGCAGGCTGAGCTTGACAATGAGGTGTTAATTGGTGCCTGGATAATTCAGTGCATCAAAAGGGAAGGGGTAAGAAAATCACCACTCATGAATGGGAAACCCTGCTGCTTTTAGCAACTATTCTAAAACAGCAATGTAGCAAAGAAAACGAATGATAAAATTTGTGAATTCCTTGCAGATGAATAAATGGATGATTTAATGATATTGGCAAATATTTTTATCACAATTTCTAAGGCTTGTGCTTAATTTGGATCGTGTATGACACAAAAGCATAGGCTTTGACAGCTGATAGAGACCACTTGGCCTACCTAGTATTTCCATTTTTCTACCTTTTTCTTCAGCTGTCTATCCAAGACATCCAGTAGCCTGTTTCTTCGCAAACATCCCCAGTATTGTCTTTTGCCTGTCCCATGCAGTCTTGAATTCTCCCATTGTATCTAAGCAAATCGGCCATCCAGAAATACTATTTCATATGTCCAGCACTTGCTATAAGAGTGAAAGAAAAAAGAAAGAAAGAAAACCTTCCTCCTTCCCCCAATTCCAATTAACATTTTTTTTCTGCCTTGAATTGCATGCCTCAAATCTGAGTGTTTTATGTGCACAGATACTTGTCTACAACACTCTCTTTAAAGATGCTTCTTTACTACAATGCTCAATATTTTAGAGTAACAGAAGAAAAATCATATTTAGGTACTGGGAACCCTTAAATGGCAAGGAAATATGTAAAAAGAGCTAGAACACTTCCTTCCATTTAATTGTTGCAAGTTTGCTGTAAATTTTTGCAGATACCTTTGTTAAAAGTTTTTTTTTTTTTTTTTTTCAATTTTTCAATAGAAAACCAGATGGCAAGGTGTTCTAGTCAGGTGACTAAAGAAACAGACCAATCATCAATGGTTGTGAGAGGGTGATAGGTGTCCCAAAACTCTTACCATGTTATTATTTTTCTCTTACAACTCTGACCATCACCTAATTGCTCATCTTTGTTCTCTGCAAAGTTTGGGTGGCCCTGTGTGTTTTGGTTCTTAAATTAGCACATTGTTTCCTTTCACCACTATCTGAATTTAAGTGGTATCAGTAAGGTTTCATGAGTTGTTGTTGTTTGTCTTTCGGCTGTTCCCGGTAAGGGGTCGCCACAGCGGAACTCCGGTCCGCTAATGATTGGCAGTAGATTTTTTTTACGAAATGCCGAGGTGCCAGCTCGATGCCCAACCTTCAACGAAGGCACGCCCATTTACCCATGCATGTCTTTCGAACACTACCCAACTGTGTGGAGGACATGCAGACTCCACACAGAAGGCACTCCCAAGCCCAGCCGAGAATGAGTCTTGCCATATACCTACTTCCACTGCAGTTTTTGTGTACACAGTGCTGCCTAGAGAAAAGTATTTCATAATTTTCCATTGGCCTCTCCAGCTTTTCCGCAGCACACGTGTTCTGTGGTTGTTCTTTTTTAGTGGTCCTGTGGATTTTTCACTTCTCTCCAGTACCTTGAAACTCTGTAAAAATTTGAAAATGTTCTGTGGTGATTGTGATACACTTATCGAAGCCAGTCGTCATCTGCATGCAACTATATTGTGATTGGCACTGCACTCACTGTAACCTCCTGGTACCTTCCATTAGAGCTGTGAAAGAGCCGTGGGAAATGGGGCTCCATTAGAATAGTTCTGCAAGAGTGTGGGTGGGTTCCAAAATAACAGCATCATCTGGACTTTCAGGAATGTGCTTGGAGATGCTTTTCAAGTAAGTGGTTCACATTGCATTTATCTTATTTCTTATAGATAGCTTTTTTTTTTTTAAAAGAAAGCTGCAATGATTTTCTTTAGACATTTTTCTCTTCTCTTCTTTACTGTTGATCATGAAGCCTTCTTCAGTCAGTCTTGAGCCTATTTCATCCCATACTGATTATCCCCAGCAAGGAGGAGAGGGCCAGCCAGAAGGGCTGTCATCCAGAGAGGCATGGAGGTCTCCTGCTGTTGATGAGGATGTCTGTGCCCCTGTGTGACTGATGTGTAGCCTAATGGTTAAGGTGTTTGCCTTACAAACACAAGGTGCAGGGTTTGAGTCTCACAAGGGATAACTGGCTAGGCTTACAATGGCTCACAAGGGCAGTTAGCCTAGTATGAACCTATGTGGTCATTATTGCCAATGTTAAAGACCAGTATGTAAGTGTGGTCATTATTGCTAGTGTGAGAGAATACTATGTCTTTCACATGCATGTGTGTTGCTCCATATTCACATACTAATGAAGGTGGTCATCACCAGACTCGTAGTACCAAGGTTACATCCATCAAGCTTTTGCTGTTTATTGCCTGATAGCCTTCAACTGATGGTAGGGGATTGGCAGACCAGGGTGTACTCCCTTCCCTGGATGAGCAAGCTAACATCAGCAACTGACTCCCATTCTCCTATTCCTAGAAAGTCCACCATTGGAGCTGTCTGGGTATAGTCACAAGCTTTACCCCTGTACTCTATGAGTTAGGCGGATAATGCTGCAGTTTAATTTCATTTAGTAGCATGGGAAAACTTTTCTAAAGACCTCTCCAGAATTATAAATGAGTCCTCTGATGGCCTACTTTTTATGTTCTCACTGCATCTCTGTTGTTGATGTCTATGTACTTGCCCAGTGATGTCCTTTTAGTATTTCAGGCATTGAACTCTTCTGAGGCTATATCTGAAGACACACCCCACGTGTCTGCTGCATGCACCCATTTAATGACAAATAAATGAGATCTTAGAAAGCATGCAGTTAAGTATGGCATTGTGCATATGTAATATAAAGTACATGCACGTATACACACGCGCACACACACATACACACCATCACCATCCTGCACTGGGTGTCTTGCTTGCTGTTACTGGCTAGTGGAGTGTGTTTTTGGAAACATATTAGTTCCAGACATTGAAAGACTAAAGCTTTGTTTATCTGTCACTGACTTCATTACTTCTTCATCTTGTGCCCTGTGGTATATATTATTGTAGCCGTACGACTGGGTAATGTAGGTCTCAATTTATTTGCTCTAGAACTAGGGACAAAGCCAAAAGTAAGGGGGAGGATGAGACAAAGGCCTAAAATCAGGGACAATTTTTAAATGCTAGTCTAATTCTCTTAAAAAGGTAATACAACAATAGGTTTTATATTAACATGCATTTTCTGAACAATATAAAGTATAAAACTCTAACTCTAAGCTAGCATTAAACCACAGTGTCCAAGTTTAAGGCAGAAGTGCAGGTTTTACACAATCACTACATGTGCGGCAGTACCTCATAATATGAAATAGTCAAATATGCAGCAAATACAGGTCTATAAACTCACTGTGCGGCAATTGCTAATTAACGCATATAATATGCAGGCAATTCAATATTGTTAGCAATTTAACAGAGCAGTGATATTACATACCGCTTTATCGACAGTAGGGAGGGATTTGAAAATGGCGCCATGAAGTGCAGCACCCTGATATCAGTTTTGGGAGGAAGTGAGCTGGAAGGAGTAGGGACCGATGAACAGGGGGGAGGGGGGAAGGAGGTATACGGAATAGTTGGAGAGGCAGGCCAATCAATGCTGGGCAGGAGTGAGTAATCCCAAGAAGACAATCAGTGAATCTGGCTTTTAGAGGTGGGAAAGGTGCAGCTGGGCTGTAAGGTGAGTGGGAAAGTATGAGATGAGCAGGGGAAGTGGACAAGGAAAATAAAGGTCTATAGAGAACGTTACAACTGTTCTGTATAGGAGGCTTTGGGAGTTAGTATAAATTAAAATTAAAATGCCCAATGTAACTACAAAAGGGAGTAATGCTGCCACCTAGTGGCGAATAAGAGAACTTTAATGTTGATATGGAGAAATTTAAGGTAAATACAGGAAGGCAAGGAGGGCTGGGTGGGATGCCAGGCTGCTGTAGGCTGCTACTGTGTATGTTACAGTTAAAGCAGAGATAGGTAAGTAACTATAAACATACACATTGAAATCTGTTCCTCTTTTTGGTGGTGTTAGGTCTGGGAGCACAACAGCGCTCTGAGAGCTGCAGATGTCCGGGGTGGAGGAAGACCTTTAGAAGGGAGATTCCTTTGGTTTGTAGCTTTTGGCTGGGGAGAACCCGAAAGATAGGCAGCAGGACGCTGAAATCTGTTCCTAATTTCTCTTTTTGGTGGTGTTAGGTCTGGAAGCACAACAGCGTTCTGAGAGCTGCAGATGTCCGGGGTGGAGGAAGACCTTTATAAGAGGGATTCCTTTGGTTTGTAGCTTTTGGCTGGGGAGAACCCAAAAGGTAGGTAGCAGGACGCTGAAATCTGTTCCTGAGTTCTCTATTTGGTGGTGTTAGGTCTGGGAGCACAACAGCGCTCTGAGAGCTGCAGATGTCTGGGGTGGAGGAAGACCTTTAGAAGAGGGATTCCTTTGGTTTGTAGCTTTTGGCTGGGGAGAACCTGAAAGGTAGGCAGCAGGTGCTTTATCAACATGAGCAGCCTTACAGCAGGATCTTCTAAGTGGGAATAGGGAGGGATTTGACTGTGGTTTAATGCTAGCTTAGAACTGTTTCACTGTGTTAGTTGTGTTTGGTAGGCGTTATCCTGTAAGTATTGTGCGTTAATTTCCTTTGATACTGCTCTTAGTCTGCTCCTTCAGGCCGATAAACACTGTTACCATTCACATAAATTACTACCAGCCCCTCGCTAGATTATAGGGGAGTGAGCTCACTTGGTAACTCTATGCAGAGCATATTTCTGCAAAATACGTACCCTGAATGAGTCACATATGATTGCTCACTGCTTTTTTCCACACATTTTATCCTCTGGACAAACCGAGACTCAGTACTTTAAAGTACATGCTCCTTTCGGGCTGGGTGGTACTCGCTAACTCTAAAGTGACCTGCCCTAATTCAGTCAGTGCTGCACTTAGTATAAGCTCACAAATCTGCAGCTGATTGATTTCCCAGGCAGCGTTTCAAACTTGAGCGCCTCTCATAAGAGTATGCAGCCTCTTAGTGGTTATCTACCACCACAAATAAACTGCTAAAAACAGATTTTGTGGTTTCAAGGATTATTGCAAAGCATGTGCACCACACAAGCGCCTGAAATCGACATAGTGTTAAAGCTACTGCTACTTGCTGACTGCACAGAGATTCATTTAATGTGTAAAGATTACTACAGCACAAGCCTAGCACAAAACGCCTACAACACCATAGCGTTAAAACTACCGCTAATTGCGGATTATACACCACTCTTCCCCTGTTTCCGAGCGTCTGTTTTTCCCTTTCCCTATTCATAACCAAACAAGAGCATATATCAACAGAAAGAACGCCATATCTCTCAGTTGATAATTGTATAATGCTAGATGTTAACAATTTAACTGCTGGTTAGTTATGCTATACCTGACTAAACCTGTGTGTAGTAAATAGATATCTACAGTGAATGTACTTTATTTTAAACTGCATACGCTCCTTTTTTTCTTTCTTACTGTACCTACTGAACTCCTCTTCTACAACTTCACTATACACTCCTGCACTTCAATAATTTTATCCCTCTTGCACCTAAATCTACTCCTCACTTTTACCCCTATTGTCCTCCCATCTTGTACCCAGTAATTACCCACTCTGAGCTACCTAATAACTTGGTTAATGCTGTAACAAACCCTCTTTTTCTCCCTGCAGCCTGCTGCCTACCTTTCAGGTTCTCCCCAGCCAAAAGCTACAAACCAAAGGAATCCCTCTTCTAAAGGTCTTCCTCCACCCCGGACATCTGCAGCTCTCAGAGCGCTGTTGTGCTCCCAGACCTAACACCACCAAAAAGAGAAATCAGGAACAGATTTCAGTGTCTATGTTTATACTTACTTACCTATCTCTGCCATAACTGTAACATACACAGTAGCAGCCTACAGCAGCCTGGCCTCCCCCCCAGCCTTCCTTGCCTTCCTGCATTTACCTTAAACTTCTTCATAACAACATTAAAGTTCTCACGTTCGCCACTAGGTGGCAGCATTACTCCCTTTTGTAGTCACACTGGTCATTTTAATTTTAATTTTTACTAACTCCCAAAGCCTCCTATATAGAACAGTTGTAATTTTCTCTATAGACCTTTATTTTCCTTGCCCACTTCCCCTGCTCGTCTCATACTTTCCCACTCACCTTACAGCCCAGCTGCACCTTTCCCACCTCTAGGAGCCAGATTCACTGATTGTCTTCTTGGGATTACTCACTCCTGCCCAGCTCAATCCCACTCCGTTCATCCTGCGTGCTCACTCCGCTACCAAACCCTTCCCCCATTTCCCACTCATCCCCACTGTCTCTTCATTTATACTTCCTCACGTCACACCCCTAACAGACCTACACCAATCACATACACCCTCTACCAAACCCCTCCCACTTCCTTACACACACTAATACTCACAAACCCAACCCACTCCCACACACACACACACACACACACACACACATACAACTATGCCTACCTTCCACCTACAAACATTACTACTAGTTTCCATGCTAGTAACCCTAACCCACATTACCAAACTTAGCCTCCCCACAAACACACAACTATCTCAATCCCCACACACCACATCCTCACTCCACCCAAACAAATCCCACACATATTCACAAATCTCCCCTGAATTCTACTCTACCACCCCCTCCCATCTGTTCAAACACACTATACTCCCCACCCCACACCCTATCCTAAGTACATTCCACAAAATATACCTCCTCCAGCAAAACCACATTTTCCTGTCCCCACTAAACCTCCTCATGCAGCTCCTTCCACATATCTCACTCTCACTCTCAGGAGATATCCACTGCAACCATGGTCCAAAACACAACATTACCCACCCAAACCTATCTTCCACACCACACAAACCCAAATCTATCTGCCTCACCACCCTAAACGCACAAAGCCTCTGTAATAAAATTCCCAACCTTCATGCTTGGCCCTCTCATAACCAGCCAGGCATAACCACAGTCTCCGAGACCTGGCTTAAACCCTCAGTCAAAGACCATGAAATCCTCCCCCCAGGCTACCATATCATACGTAATGACAGACCACATAAAAAAGGAGGTGGTGTAGCTATTATCTATCCCTACACTCTCACCTTCACTCCTATGACCAACCCCATCCCAACCTTTGCCAATGCTGAAATAATTGCTGGCTTTTGAAAACTTAACAACTACAAATCCATCTGCATCTGTTCCATCTACATCCCACCAGGAGACAATACCAAAACACTAGAATCCTCTCTTAGTTTAGCTCCAACATAAGAAATGAAACCTACATCCTCAGTGACACAAATATTAACTGAGCCTCCTTCCTCTCAGATATCCCAACCCACTCAATCAACCTTTACAATTTTACCCAACTTATAAATCTTCCTACCAGGCCAAACAAAGAGAGTATCTCCGGTACCATCATAAATTGGATATTAACAACCCACCCCAGCCATACCGCCAATGCTGGTATAATACCAGACCCCCTTAGTGATCACCTACCAGCCTTCATAGACTGCCTACCCACTCAGATAGAAAAACAACACCAATTTAAGCAATCACGCAACCTAGCCTCCTTCAGCCCCGAAATCTTCTCAGAATGTCTTAACATTATTGACTGGTCACCCCTGAAATGCCTTCCACTGGACAACGCCGTATCATATTTTAACCACACTTTTCTCACCCTACTGGATAAATTACCCCCCTCCCAATCTAAACGCATCAAATCTAACCCCTGCCCCTGGCTATCCCAAGAAACTAAACAGATAATGAAGCAACGAGACAAAAAGTGGAAACAGTACCAAAAACAGAAAAACCCTAGCACCCAACAAGAATTTAAACATCTGCGTAACCTAGCCAAAAAATTCATAACAAAAGATCGCAAATCCTACTACTTTAATCTGCAATCTGACCACTCAACTAACCCAAAGAAATTCTGGACCTCCATCTCCTCAATTCTCAACCCCGGTAATAAAGCCAACCCCTGCCCTGATCCTAAGCTCACCACCCTCGAAACAGCCACAAAATTCAACACATTCTTTATAGATAGCATAGCCAGCTTATCCTCCACTTTTTCTAACCAGCCCACCAATACTACCCCCTCATCCTGCCCCCGTAACCCTCCTCCTCCCCCCTCTTCTCCCTTAAACCTGCCTCCACTAACACAATAAAAAGACTACTCCTAAAGCTAAAACTATGCCGCAATGCACCTGACAACTTTCCAGCAAAATTCTTCAAATTATCCACTGAATCAATAGCCTACCCCATATCTGTTCTTATAAATAGGTCTATAAAAGAATCCTACGTACCAACAATCTGGCGACAAGCATTCATCATCCCTCTTTACAAAGGTGGTAAAAGCACTGACACAACCAACTTCAGACCCATAGCTATACTCTCTCCTCTCTCTAAAATACTTGGAAAAACCATCCACTGCCAACTAATGCCATACCTAACCCTGCACAACCTCCTGTCCCTCACCCAACATGGCTTCCGCCCTGGCCACAGCACTATGACTGCCCTCCTTTCCTTCCTTGAGACAGTCAACCTAGCACGGGACAACGGCAACTATGTATCCACTGTTTCTAGACCTCTCAAAGGTATTCAATACCATCTCCCACTCCCTACTCTTGTCCCAGCTGTCACACCTGCACATCTCACACTCAACCATATCCTGGTTCTCCAACTACCTTTCCATGCGCCAACAGGCTGTGCAATGGAAAGAGTCAACCTCCCCTTTCCTACCTACACCCACAGGAATACCACAAGGATCTTTACTAGGCCCACTCCTCTTTAACATATTTATCAACAATTTCCACCTCTCCATCCCTGATGCCTCAGTTATCCAGTACACAGATGACTCCACTATCATCTGCTCAGCCTCCTGTCCCTCCAAACGTCAAATCATAACCCAAATAGCCTTCTCCAAAACAGAATCATGGATGCAATCCAACCACCTAGCACTAAACAATAAAAAAACAAAACTAATGATTTTAACTCCCACCAAAACCTCCCAACTCAACAAAGACCTATTTTCCATCAATAGCCACAATAACACCCCCTAGAAATCATTCCCAGTACCAAACTACTTGGCATCACCATAGACAAAAACCTAAAATTCGACTCCAACATTCTCCCCACAATCAAAATACCCACCAAAAAATTTGTCTTCTCTACAGACACAACTGCTACCACACCCCCTCCTCCCGACAAACCCTTGCATCTACCTTTCTTCTCCCCTCCCTCTTGTACAGTGCCCCCTTTTCTCCAACATACAACTTGGCCTTCGCTCCAAACTCAAAGCCTGTTACAACATAATTTGCAAATTCGCAACCAATTCTAAGAACTCTTCCCATCACTGCCACTCTCTACACACCCTCAACTGGCTAGAACTCCCCAACCACCTAAAATACCTCCAGCTTACCACAGCTCACATACTCATCTTCAAACCAACAGAATGCCCTTCTCTCGCCAAATGTCTAATACCCTACACACCCAGGCACTCCTTGAGATCCAAAGGCCAAAACCTCTTACAAGTGCACAAACCCTTACATCCACCTGGCCAATTACTACTATCCCACACCATAGCCAAACTGTGGAACTCTCTGCCCTCCCCACTACGTAATTTACCTAACTATAACAATTTCAAATCCACACTTCTCTCTCATCTGTCCTCCAAATGGGAATGCCCTTCTCATGCTCCCACCTAATAAAATAAATAAATAAATAAATAAATAACTCCCCCACCAGTAAAATCCCCCAAAGCTAACAAAAATCTCATGTTATAAGCTTTCCACAAATTTTATGCATGCTGGCCTCTGGCCTGCCTTGCACATATCCTTATAATGTCATCCTCCTAAATGTAATGTAACTTATATTTTAGTGTAAAATAGATACTTCTGTACTGATCTTTAGTATGTAACCTATTTTGTCTACTGTGATGCAGGTCAAGTACTGTTTTTTATTTATTGTTTTTTTGTAACTTTGCGACTTGTAATGTTCTGTGACATCCATTGTGTGTTTACATAATTTTGTTTTACTATGTACTGAAGCTTTTCTCCTCGGATCTCCACTGAAAAGTGGCCACAAGCCCAGTTGGACTAACCCAGTTAACAAACAATAAATACATAAATAAATAAATATCTGAAATTACTGACTGACTTTAATGCTCAGTGATTTGCCAGAAAAATCGAAAAAGTAAGGCAAAAGCAGGGGCATTTTGCAAAACCTGATTTAGAAGTATATTGTTCAACACAGATAATTCAGAGAGATGGTGGAATGTATCAGTGCCACTAGGGAGTAGATAAAGAAGGAAAATGAATGAATGTTAGAATGAGACATTAGTAAGATTAGCAGCATTCCAAAAATAAAGTACAGCAAAGAATGGCAGCTGCAGCTCCATTATTAAAAGCAGGAATCCAGCCATTTTTGCCAGGTTTTGCATTTTGAAAAATAAAACACATCACTAAAGTATCTAATCTCTAGTTTTTAATGGGTTAGGGTTTAAAGAAATAAACATTGGGTATGGACTGTACTAGGCTGAAGTCCCAGGAAAGATTAGCTTTTCTTTCATTTTAGTCTTGATTCCAAAATCATGACCACTGGATTAACCGCCTTTGTGTCATCTGACCTGATGGCCTTGTCACATTACTGATATGTGTATGTGTGTGTGTGTGTGTGTGTGTGTGTGTGTGTGTGTGTGTGTGTGTGTGTGTGTGTGTGTGTGTGTGTATCTCTTTATGTATATATATATATATATATATATATATATATATATATATATATATATATATATATATATATATATATATATATATATATATATATATATGTGTGTGTGTGTGTGTGTGTGCATGTGCATATATATATATATATATATATATATATATATATATATATATATATATATATATATATATATATATATATATATATATATATGTGTGTGTGTGCGGATTCGTATCACCTCACTGAAAGACCATTTCACTGAGACCAAATCACCTGAAGTTCATTTCACTGAAAGTTCATTTCACCTAAAACTCATTTCACTTATAAGTAGTACTCTAAGGCAAGTTAAAGGTATATGTCCTTTTCCCCACTGTAGTGCAATCCTGGTGTTAGTATATATAGTTAGGGTGTGTGTGGGGGGCACAACCCCCCACATGGGGGGGGTGGGGGCGTAGGCCCCCACTTAATTTGGTTTTCTGTTATCTGGTTTTGTTTTACATTATTTGGTAAAACCCACACCCCTCCTAACTATACATAATAATACCAGGATCGCACTACAGTGGGGAAAAGGACATATACCTTTGACTTGCCTTAGAGTACTACTTTTCAGTGAAATGAGTTGTAGGTGAAATGAAATTTCAGTGAAATGAACTTTAGGTGATTTGGTCTCAGTGAAATGGGTGTCAGTGAAATGGTCTTTCAGTGAAATGATACAAATCCATATATATATATCTATATCGGTCCCAGTCAAATCATCGAAAGTGTGGTTCATCGAACCGTACTTTCACGGACCCACTTTAGCGAAAGTGCATTTTATCGAAAATAAACTTTCGCCAAAGAAAAAAAATAAAATAAAAACATGCTGTTTGCATGTAAAGTTAGTTGTACATCAACATGTAGTGTTGATTTACAACTAAGCCAACTATTGCCGAGATCGTGTTACAGTGGGGATGAGGGAATATTTCCTTTTCCCCACTGTAGTGCGATCTTGAAGTGAGAATATTAAAGTAGGGGAGTGCAGGGGGCTTGCCCCCCTACGTAATATTGTTTATTGTATTTGTTTTCATAGTTTTTTTTTTCTTTAGTGAAAGTGCATTTTCGATATAATGCACTTTCGCTAAAGTGAGTTCACAGAAGTACAGTTCGATGAACCGTACTTTCGATGAAATAATAACGACCCTTTTATATATATATATATCTATATATATATATAGATATTATATATATATATATATCTATATATATATATATAGATATATATATATATATATATATATTCATATATATATATATATATATAAATCTATATAGATATTCTATATATCTATATATCTATATATATATATATATATATATATATATATATATATATATATATATATATATAGATATAGATATATGGTTTAGGTTCATAGGTAGGTACTAGGCTATCTGCCCGAGGGCATTTATAAGCCTAGCCAGAGTGTGTCGGCTTTCGCCACCACATTGATTAATTAACTGATCCTCTGTCAAGCAGAGCCAAGGAAGTGATCCCAGGGGTGTATTTTCTGTTACCCATCCACTCGTCAAGGTTTCTCTTGAAGAGTGTTAGTGAGGGGCTCTGCCTAATGTAGTTTGGAATTTTGTTCCAAAGCATGGGGAGTCTCTGTGACAGGAATTTATCCCTCCAGCATTTTCTATTTATTGCTGTGGCGAGGTTTAGCTCACTAGAGCGTTTGGCTCACAGTGACTTGGATTTCTTTAGGTGGAGCATGTCCATCAATTCTGAGTTGGACATGGCTTTGTAAGTCAGGCAGAGATCACCTCTGAGTAAGCGATATGCCACTGAGTACAGCTGGAGTTTTTTCAGTCGGGCTGCATAAGACATATGTTTGAGGCCAGTAATCCTCTTGGTGAGGTACTTTTGTGGTCTCGCCAGCTGTTGGAAGTATTTTGTGAGGTACAACCCAAATGGGGCATTGTACTTTATGATGGGTCTGATGAGTGATGTGTAGAGGGGCACTATAACCTCTATATTTCTAGATGCGAACCCTTTAGTAATTAGATGGGCCACATAGAAGAATTTTCTAACTACTTTGGCAATGATTGTCAAAGGAGAGATTACTATCTACCTGGGTCCCCAGATCGCTTATTACTTCTTCTGTATTAAAGAGCTGCCACCTATGCGGTAATTCATGGATGTTGTGTTTTTCCCAAACGGGATGACTATGCATTTTTTGGCATTTAGCTTGAGGCCATGACTTTGCACCAGGTGTCCGTCTCTGTAAGGCCCTTTTGGAGAATGTCCGTGTTAGCCGGCGAGTCAATTATGGCTCCCAGTTTGCAGTCATCGGCGAACTTGGTTAGTCATAGTCCTTCTGTGTTTGCCTGTACTTCTGAGAAGTATATGCCAAACAGTAGGGGTCCCAGGACCGAGCCTTGCGGGACACCACTTGTGACTGGTTTAAATTCGGACCTGGAGCCCACTATTCTTACCGTGTGAATTCTGTCTGTAAGCCAATTGCCAACCTGTCTCGTGACGTAGGGGTTTATGTTCAGGCTGGTGAGTTTTTCTGTAATACCCAAGTGGGGAATGGTGTTGAAAGCCTTGGCGAGGTCAATGTAGGCTTTGTGAACAATCTTTCCCCTCATCTATGGCCTTGGTAACTGTCTCGAAGAAGTCAACCAGGTTTAGTAGGCATGATCTGCCCTTAACAAAGCCGAACTGGATTGGGTCATGTGTTTGGAGGTACCCAGTGTCTTTGTTAATGAGTTCCATGATGATGCGCTCCATAGCCTTGCAGACCAGGCTAGTCAGGTTTATGGGGTGATAGTTACCAGGGTCAGTTATGGCCCCGCCTTTGTGGAGTGCAATAACCGTTGCTGTGCACCATTCTATGGGCACATAGCCTGTGGGAAGGCTGAGGTTGAACAGCGTGTTTAGGTAGTTCATGCAAGACGCAGCCTGGGACACCATATGGCCCCATTAACGCTGTGTTTTTGGCTTTTGAAAGGGGTATTTTCACCTGTGCATCTGTGATTTCTGGGACACTACACTTTTCCAGTATTGTTGTGGGCCCTTTTGGGGGTGAGAGGGGGGTGAAGTTTGCACTGAATCTATCTGCCAGGATGTTGGCAGTATTAGTAGGTTCAGTATATTTTGTGCTATTTTGCACTAGTTCAGTGCATATCTGTGAGTTGCCACTTAGATTCTTAACATAGCTAAAGAAGGCTTTGTAGTTATCTTTTGAATCCTTGGCTATTTTTCTTTCGAAGTTAGCCTTGGATGATTTTATGAGGGACCTTAGTTTCTTACTGATACTGATCAGGGATGTCTTTCCTTCTTGGGATTTGCTTTTTTCTGAACTAGTTTCCTCCTTCTATTGTATAGCCTGTTTATGGCAGGGGTCCACCAGACTGGTTTCCTTCTCTTAGAGGAGTGAGTCTTGGTTTTGCTAGGGATGGCACAATCCATGCATCCTTGTAGGTGCTCATAGAGTGCATTTGTAAAGGTTTCTGCATCTTGGGCAGTGTTATCCTTTAGCGTGGGGGCTGTGAAACTTACCGCCTCTGTCTTAAGTAAGGTGAAGTTTGCTTTAGAAAAGTTTTTGACTGTGGTTTCCTTAGTTGGAGGTGGTGGTGGGGTATGGACATCCAGAGTGATTAGTTTATGGTCTGATCTAACCAGTGACGGGTTGACCTCCGGTGTGGGACACCTGTTGCCCATGTTTGTGATGACCAGGTCCAATATGTTTTCACCTCTGGTAGGGGAGTTTACCAGCTGATCCAGGGTGTTTGAGTTGATGAAGTGCTGGGCTTGGGAGTTTGTACTCGAGTAGTTTTCCCAGTTAATGGTAGGGTAATTGAAAGTGCCCAATATCAGGGTGTTCGGTAGGACCTTCATGTTTTCCAGTGTCTCCAGAAAGGTGGAGTGGTGGTCCTGGGTCATGGAGGGTGATCTGTAGAAGGCCACAATTTGCACTGCAGATTTGCCCGATGTTAGTTGCACATGGATGATCTCAGAGGTATCATGCTGCACCACTAACCTGGAGGTGTAGGTATCCTTGATGAATATGGATACACCCCCTCCTTTTGTGTTTCGGTCCATGTTCTGTGGCTGAAATGTGTGGTATGAGTTGTAGCCCGGAAGTGCTGGGGTGCTCTGTGGAGTCTTGAACCAGGTTTCAGTTACTGCACAGATGTTGACATTCTCCATAGTGAGGGGTGCTTCGAGCGCGTGCATTTTGAGATTTAAACTCCTGGAGTTGAGTAGCATAACCCTCAGTATTTTATTAATTGTGCTGTTTACAGAGGTGGGTTTGACATTTGAGCCTTGCCTAAAATAGGCACTATGGGGGCAGCAAGAGCCTTGGCCAGTATTCGAAAGCCTAGGGGTGACAGGTGCAAGCCATCTCTTGTGAAGCAATGCGACTTGTTGAGCATGTTGTCCCTGGCTGACAGACACTGGATCCCCTTAGAATGACACCAGAAGTTTAGCCACTTGTTGAAATTGATAATTTTTTTCTTTATACTGAGGATCATTTTTGATGAGGGCAGGATGCTACTCAGGGTCATGGTCATACCAGCCTGGGCTACATGATCAGAGAGCTCTTCCGTGTCTCTTTTCATGTAGTCCAGGGAGGTACGTTTCAGGTCATTCACACCAACATGAACAATGACAGCGTCATATTTGTACTTGTTCAGGAGTGACCTGAGTGCTTGTGTTATGTGGCGGATTCTGGCTCCTGTCAGGCAGCTAACAGTAACCTTCTGCTTGTCCAGCCTAGTGAGTGGGACGTCAGTGTGCCTGACTATAGAGTCACCTATTACTAGTGTGTTAGGTATGTTATTTCGCCTTAAGGGCTGTGATTGTGTGGCACACTGATTTTGTGTGTTATGTGTTGTCTTGTTTGTGATGGGAGGTACAGGTTGTTTGGGTGTCTGCTTCGGAGGTCTCTGATGCTTTTGCAGGTTTTTATTTAGAGCCTCCGAGTATGATTTTGTGTATTTATGTGTATTTTTTGCCAGTGCTGGTTTAGTAGGTCTATGTGTGGCTGGAGATGTGGTGCAAGTGTTAACCTTCTCCTCTTGACTGCCTTTCCAGTCTTTGATGGAGACAGCTTAGCCTTCAGTTTGGCTGTATAATTGCATCTCTCGCATATGTTAGTGTTTTGTGGTAGGAGGAGAGGTTTGTCTGTGTACATAAGGCAGTTGTAACATTGCCTCAGGATACCCAGATTCACCAGCTGGACTGGAGAGTACACCTGAAATTGCCCTTTGGTCATGCTTGAATAGTAGGGTGAGCTGCTTAGTCGCTTGGTTGGTGAGGGGTGAATAAAGAGCCTTGCCCTGCTGGGCAATCAAGTGTCAGGGTATATATTAGTGCTTGCTATTAGGTCTGAGCAAGTGCTGGGCTGTAGGATCCTTTTTGAGTGCTTAGGTTGAGAGTTAGACTAGTTTCATTGGAAAAACTGAAGAGGAGACTTAGTGGAGCGTGGAATAATTTAACCCTAGCTAACCGGCACTGCCCAGCGCACAAAACTGTGCAAACACTATTGAAATCTCTGAAGTGCCAGTGATCAAACGGCATGTGTTCAAAAGGCACTTTTCAAAAAGGCGCAATGCCAAACCAGAATACAATTAATACACAGTACCGAATGTGCAGCTTAATTCGGTAGTCTGAGTTCGGTATTGTGAGTGGAGATTGCGATATAGTGAGGAACAAGGAATTTAACCATTTCCTCGTGGTTGTGTGATCTCAGAGTTGGTATATATAATTTGCAGGGGGGCTGCCCTCCTGCAAAATAGTAAAAGCCATGTGCCTTTGACTTAACAGTCTAATGATAATTTACGGTGCATAGCTTGTGTGATTGACGCCACCTAACGCTATGTCGAATATATCGAATTATGACAGACAGGTAATTCAGTTTTGGTGTTATGCCTTTTAGACGTTACATATTTCTACATTGTGGGTCATCATTTCCATCAGCCAATCAATACAATTTCTGCATTTCAATAGTAAAGCTATCAGGGGTGTTGGGGGGCTTGCCTCCTTGCAAAAAATATTGTTTTTTTTTTTACTTTTTTCTTGGTTTACTCTTTGTAGATTCATTTAAAAAGATCAGTGTTTTAGTGTTTTTATTTTCACTGTGTAACAGTTCAGTAAATTGAGACACTTGGTTCAGAAATGGTGAGGGAAAGTTTAAGAATGAGTAGGGCAAACATAATGCATTTCTTAAGGGATGAGCTTACCTCTCAACCTCTTAGAGCAAGAAATCTGGACAAAGCCATAAATAAAAGTGGGACAAAAGCCCAAAATAGGAACAATTTTTAAATATTGTTCTTACACACTTAGAAACTTGATTATTTTCTAACTTCAGTCTTTAATGATTTGCCATTAGTTTGCCAGAAAAAACACAATTTTATGAAAACAGACCAAAAATATTAGGCAAAAATCTGGACATTCTGCAAAAATCTGTACTGTTGAGAGGTTTGGATGAGACTGTAAATTTATGAGGCTCTGCAGTGTCTGTAATAACACAAGGGCATGAGCAGATGTAGTGGGTCATGCAAACTTTTTCTGCCATCCGTGTATGTCTGTTCATTTGTGTTAAGCAGATCAAAGGGACTGCACAGTTGTCTGTCAAATTCATTGAATAAACAAAGGAATCAAAGTCTAGTAGGAGATGGCTATAACTTCAGCTGAATGCATTTTCATGGAAATAAATGAGTTGAAAGTCCAGATTATGATGAGTACAAAGGTGTTACATTTTCTTTCTGGCTGGTTTAAGGTATAGTCTGTTCCTCATTTCTATTGAACATATCACAAGAAAGAGTTTGATCTATTCTGTTTAAATTAGCTCAGATTGTCATTGCACGTGCATTCCCATTCATGTGTGCCTATGTTCATGGAATGTCACGTGCACACACACATAAAGCAGGGCAACCAATTTGCAAGGCTGCAATTTTTTAGCTTGCTATCACTCTGCCATCCATGATCACTAGTATCTGCCACCAATTCCAGGGACTTTTCTGGCAATACAGTATCATTTTCACCATATGCGGAGTTTGAAAACTGCCAGAAAAAGTCCTGGTTAGACAGATGTGGTGAGGGATTGTCACTGAGATTTTGTCATCCCTTTCTTGGTGTTTCCAGTTTACATTCAATTCACTTTAGAGGAGGAATGGAAGCAATTGCACCTATTCTGAAGGATCAGCTTTAGCTGAAAGGGATTGTTTATCGCTTTCTTATCCAGGACCGTGACGACCATTTGAGTCCTTTAACAAACACAAAACAAAATTCTTTAACTAGAGCACAGGAGGGGATAGAAAAATCTAGTTTCTGTTTCTTAACTTGTTTTAAGTCTCTTGGTGAATGGTTTGTATTTGTAACCACCAGTTTCCCCTCAAACAACAAACTAAACTAACATGAAATGAGTCATGTTTCTGTGAGGATGTTTGTTAGCAGTTTTGTATTTCATTGTTTGATATGAGACAAAACAAGCATTATTTATTTTATGTTGCTGCATTTTTGGAAGGCTGATTATATATTTTCACCATTTGTCCTTATCTTTAACTCTTTCTTAAACTCTCTACTTACTCTTAATAAGACAAATCTATAATACTCTCTTTTGTCATTCATGCATCAGTTCATTAATTCGTTCCCTGATACATGTTTTATCCTGATCAAGGTCATGAGGGAGACGGAAGCTATCGTAGTAAGCACTGGGTGCAAGGCAGGCGGTCTGTCTCGGTGAGGGTGTCTGTGTGTGGGTGTCAGATGAGGATCCTTGACCTGTTTTTGTTGACTGCCTTGTCTCATAAAAAAGTGTGCACTAAAGTTAGAAAGGTTGTATAAATGTGGGGTAAGGAAGTTTTCCGTTCTCCCAGTATTGTGCAGTCTTTGATATGTTTATGTTGCACTTGACAATGTGCATTGTCAGCTGGTTATTTCTGACAGTTGTTGATTCATTGGCTGCTGGTTGGATGATTAGTTACACATCCTCAGTCCATCCTGGGTGCTGCTGTACGAACTAATTTAATAGTTTGTGCACTTAATCTCACTTTTACTTTCCAGTCTGTCATCCTGTTTTTTTTTTTTCCTAAAGCTGTATCCCTCACTCCCTTGCTTCTCTTTGCACCCTCTTCTTCCTCATATTTGTTGGATCCTTTCTTCACCTGCCTGCCTGCCTATTAGTTTAACTGGTTTAAGAATTTAATGATAATTTAGATCTCTTACTTTCTGTGAATATATGGTTAGAGTTGTTTAATGTGTAACAAAAGTGTTACTGCTGGTTTTGTAGCTATAGTATGTATCTTTTTGTTTGTTTAGTGACTTTGTTTTGATGTAATAATGTATTGTATATTTTACGCAGCTTTTCTCCCTTGAGCCTCTGTTGAAAATGGGTCATTCTCATTTGGAATTTCCCAGTCAATAAACGTCAGTCAGTAAATAAATATTGTTCCTTCCTGAAGAGATAATTGTAGTTATGGTGTCACATCCATGCTTTGAGGCATGACTATCAGTGGAAACTGAACTTAAAAGACAGAGTAACTTCAGATATTATCTGTTTGCTCCTTCTGGTTCGTCCTCCGTCTTCATGAACTTCCATATCATATTTAAATTCTGGTTTATAGTTATAAGGCTGACATGAAATTTCTTTACAAAGTGGTAGCAAACATCCTGCTCATTACATGTCACTGAGTTTTGACAGGCTAACTGAAATTTAGATATTTCCTTTGCTCCTTCTAGTTTATTAATTTTAGTTGTTACCAGGGAATGTCGGTTACCGTTCTGTGAGATCACACACAATACTGTGGGTGCTAGGTTTGTGTTGAAGAGACTTCATACTTTCTGTATGGAATAGAAAGGGCATGTTACTACCCTGGTGAAATATTTACTGCCAGTTCACTGAAACAAGTAACTGAGAAATTGTTTTTGAAGTTTGAATGGGACTTGAACATCATTCCTGTAGATATTGCTCCATCACTGAATAAGTTTTAAGTTTAATGGTACATGTTCTGCAGTACAAATCATGTAAAAACTCAGGGGAAATCATTATTTTTCCACATTGATGACAGCCAGTAAAGAAAAACTGATAGCAAACCACGATATTATGTTTCATGTTTTTTGCTGTATCCATTTTAATGTGCAGCTTTCATACAAATGTATTATGTAACTCAAACATGTAATGCATCCACCATAAACTATAATTTAGTATATGTATTGTTTGGTAGACCTTATAAGGACAGTTGCAATAACTGACTCTACTGTGTGGTTTTAAGTCGCTCATTTTACAAGACATAAACTCACGTTATCCTTTGGAACACCTTTGGAACATAAGAGATGTGCCTTGTTATTCCTTTATTTTATTTGTATAACTACTGAGAAATATTTACCAGTTCGTTTAATTACAGTGCATAATTTTACCTTCAAATAAAACAGATGCTTTGAATATTTTTTACTAAAATAATATATGGTCTTTTTTCTACACTATGTTCTTCCAGTAGTGTTTTTAACAGTTGACCTTATGTAAACATTTTCTTTTTATGAGGTACTTAAATGCTGTTTCTGGTGCATAAGTGTTTTTAATATAAAGTCAGCCTTCTGTTAAACAGTGCTTCCCTATCTGAAATTAAAATGTTTCCAATGATTTTCTATCAGAATGCAGAAAGTACAGAACTGATCACTCTGTCTTGTTTTCTTTCAGGACCGAGTCAGTTGCAGAGAAGATGTTAACAAACTGGTTTGCCTTTCTCCTTCACAAATTTTTAAAGGTGAGATTTTGGACTGAGAAACCATAGTGGAGAAAGCTCTTTCAGGCTGTTTATCTAGTATGTAACAATGCTGGTTTGATTGTTGGGACTGGAATGCCAAGCAGTAGTGTCGCAGACTCTCAGTTAAGTTTTAGAAGCCACAGTTCCTGTTTGTGGTCTGTGCATGGTTATGCACAACGAAAAAAAAAGGTGTGTTTTCAGGACCTATTCTTTCCACACTGCTTTCATGATCCAGTTATGAATGAATTCAGCCTGGCATTGCAGCACCACAATTTTGGCTGTGGATTACAACAGGCAGACACTCTGTGGGGAAGGTTAATTTCACAAGGTTCTTCCACTTTTCTGCAATCTGCAGCTTTGGTGAAAGTCTGATAAGCTTGAAGAGAAAATTATTGAGTGCCATTTTGTTTAGCAAATCTGAAAAAAAAGTGTAGTGATTTTTTCTGCATTTATATGGTTAGGGACCTTCATCCTCGTATGGCCGGACTGGGGGGAATCCCTCCTTCAATCCCAAAAAGTCATTTTAACTCCAGACTGGTATATCTGAAGAAAACCTCAGTTTCTTTGATGCTATAATTTCTTTTTCAGTCAGCCAAGTATGAAGAGTCTAACTTTGTTTTGCCTAATTGTGGCTAATAATATGAATACTCTTACAAGTCCTACAACATTTTAGTGGCCTATCTCATTCCACTTTTTCAATAATATTTATATTCTTCATAAGATATGACCTCCGGAATTATAGCTTCTGCTGTATGTGGATCCTGACAAAGGGGAAGACATTTTGTCCTTCCATATCACTGTTGCAGTATTCTTTACTGAAGGGATTCCCAGCCAGGGGTAATCTAACATCCGGCCAGTATGTCAAAGTCTTAGGCTTTTATTAACGTTGTATGTCACACGTATGTCCCCGTCTCAAGGACTAAGGCATAAAGTTGATGTACAGACGTACATACCTCAGAACTTCTTCGCCACCAGTCTGAATGCCATCATTGGTCGTCGGTCTGAATGCTCCTTCTTCTGTGCTGTTCACAGAGACGATTTTCAGATAAGTGCCCCACTGGGGTTTCTTCTTATGTTTTCCTCCTTTTTAGTTTTATGAGTTTACATGTCATCCAGAAAGGGAAAATGTCAGTGTGGGAAGCAGATTGCCCAAAAGGATTGTCATGAGTAGTGTCTCTTCTGTTTGCATGAGCAGTGTCTCTTCTGTTTGCGTGCTTCTTGTGACCATAGGCAATATTCTGTTTGCAAACTTTCTGTCCCAATGACCCTACATAGTTGTCTCTCCTCCTTGTCTATTTACCTGGAGAACCAGCTTCTTAAATTGTTGGTGCAGAGTGCTGTGGCAGAATCTTCCCATCCTGAAGGTCAGCTGTCTGCCAAGAAAAAGGCCAAAAAAGTCAGGTCCAGTTCGGCTGCTGTCCCTCCTACCCCAGACATCTCTCTTGAGGTTAGTGAAAGCACAGAGGATCACCTGGTTGTTGCAATGGATTCTTCTGCTGTGATTATATCAGGGACCTGCATGGATCTGACTTCTTGCATGTTCTTGGAGTCTCTGAAAACATCCACTCTGGATGTTGAAGGGAACCCTGTCTGATTATTTCAGAGGAACCGAGGGGGATAATGCAGATACTTGTTTGGGAGGAGATTCCTACTATATTGGTTGAGTGTTGGCAAGGGTCAGAATCTCCTAGGGTGTTTAGGGAAGATGTCCCTCAAAAGAAAAAGCAAAACACCAAGCGTGTTTCCCTTGCTCCAAAAGATCCCCAGCATGAATGGCAGGATTTTACCCAGGGGTTGTTTAATGGACTGACAGCCTTAAAGCCTCTCCTGGGAGTTTCTGTGCCTGCTCCCCATTGGTCTTGTACCCCACTCAAGAGGTCCAGAGAGCAGGACTCCTCTGAAGAGGAACTGAATTCTGGGGAAGAGTCTTTGGCATATTCCTCTCAGATCCCTTCTCCCTTGGGTTATGGCTCTGACGAGGACGATTCTACTAGCCTAGACTCTCCATTTGAAGAACTCTCCTTTGAGGATACTATTTCTTGCATGATGGAATATTTTAAATGGGACTGTTCTCAGGTTTCTGACGTTCAGAAGAGGTATTGTGAGCTCCTCCAGATGGAGTCCCCTAAGCCCTCTGCCGTACCATCAGATGTTGTGTAGTCCAGTCTCACCTTCATTTTTACATATGGGTTTGGAGCCGATCCTCAGCTCTGACTTGGCCGATTTACAAGCTCGAAGACTTCTGGTTGGCTCGTGGCTAAGCAGGTATCCCATAGTGCACCAGTACAAATCCCAGATCTCATTTGCAGCGTCGACGAGTTCAGTTGTGCTTCTCTTGGCTCTGGCTAAGTGTCAAAATTCTTCTATTTAAATTTTGTTATTACAGTTATTACGGTGTTGTAAGGTGCTATTATCCTAGGCAGTAGTGTTGTTTGCCCTTTTCGGTGCATTCTTAACTTAAACTTGTTGTTAGTTTGGTATCCTGTGTGCCAGTTTAGAGTTCTTTGTAGGCGCCATTGCGCATTTCTCCTTATCAGGTAGTTTGTTAGTTTGTGGCGGTTTTCCGCTGATAGTTAACAGGGGCTCCTGTTATTCTGTTGCTTTTTCTAGACTGTTATTGGCAGCTTAGTTTCCTTAATCTGAGATTGTATTTTTGGCGGGGATCCGCTGGTTATTTACTAAGGGTTGGAGTTCCTCTCTTAGTACGTTAGTTATTTTCTTCAAATTGTTACCACATAGAGTTATATACAGTTTTCTATGTGTGTGCGTTTTCTGATCTGTTTAAATTAGAAGAACTAGTTTTCTGTCCCACCGGGCTAGGCCCATTTAAGTTAGAGGACCTAGCCCTCATGGCACTTCCTTCTGTAGGGCTAGGCCCATTTTAGTTAGAGGAACTAGTCCTCTTCCCTCCTTCTTCCTTTCCTGGGTGTGTGTGTGTGTGTGTGTGTGTGTGTGTGTGTGTGTGTGTGTGTGTGTGTGTGTGTGTGTGTGTGTGTGTGTGTGTGTGTTTGTGTTTGTGTGAAATGTCTAAAGAGAGTAAGGAGCACAAACCTTTGGGTTTTAAAAAGTGCATGAAATGCTCCCAAAAGATGTCCTTAATGGATGGCCACAGTAGCTGTGTCTACTGTTTAGGGGCCATCCACCTGCAAGAATCGTGCTTGTTCTGCCATGCTTTCTCTCCTAGGGTGTTACAGGAGAGAAAGAACAAGCATATACTCAATGGTCTACTAAAACCATCTTTTGAGGAAGTTCTATCCAGCTCTTCAGCTTCCTCCATGTCTGGCAAATCTAAGTCTTCAAAAAGGCCTTCTCCGGCACTGGCTGGTGTCTCGGAGCCACCTTCTAAACAATCAGAATCTGCCTCCTCAATTCCACTGTCTTCGGAGCCAAAGGAGAACACCATTGTGGTGTCAGAGTCAGCTCCAAGTGTTTTGAAGCCGATCTCAGAACCAATTGAATCTGCTACTCGGAGCCGGTCTGTGGATTCCCTACCAGTTTCCATGTTACTGAAGTCTCCAGTGCCCCCTAGATCAAGATCCCCCACTATGTCTTCCAGATCTTCCAGGAGCCTTTCAGAAGAAGATGTGGAGAGGGTAGTGTTGAGACTCCTGAAGTCGTCTGCCTTACCAAAATTATTTACTATAAGTATTATTATACCCAGTCGGCTCCGGAGCCACTCGATCCTGCTTAGCCCTTGTCTGCTATTCCTTCTCCGAGCCATGTTGACTCTTCGAAGCCAGAGTGCTTGGTGCCACTGGAGGTACTATCGGTTCCTGTTCCCTTTGTTGCTGCTTTGGAGCCGGGTTCGGCTCCGACACGCTCGGTAACATCCATCGTGTCCAGGGTCCAAAGCCCTCCTGTTGGCACTGACAGGGAGGGTTGGAATTGATCTTCTTCGGTTCAGAGCCTTCCTCTCGGTGCATCGGCCAGGGTGAGCTCGGACTCTGCATGTATCTTGGAGCCGACAGCTCTGGCTCCGATGTCAACCTTTGACTCTTCGGAGCAGGGGAGGTCTTCAGAGCCACAGAGGTCGGCGTTTGAGATGATGAGGAGCATGCTGTCTCATTCTCCAGCCCCTACCAGTGGTACCAGCACTCTTCCCCCGAGAGCACCCACTTCGGTCTCAGCCCCTACTCTCTCCGGAGACAGCAGAGACCCTCAGCCTCAGGAGCCATCAGCTGGTGGCTCCCACTCTTCCGAGGCCTCCCCAGAATGCCCTTACGAGGAGCCTCCCCGGAAGAGGCTATGTAAGAGGAAGCATGTTGACTCCCAGGATGAGTCCTTGACATCGAACACTGACCTTGAAGAGTCAGAAGGGTCCCCCAAGTCATCCTCTGATGATGTCTCCTTCGTGAACATCTTGGAGATTCTTAAGCAGAGGTACAACTGGCCCACTGTCAACCCTTCTGATAAGGAATCGGTGTACGTGAAGGCTTTCGGGTCTCAACCTTCTGCCTCTTGGGTGTCTCCACCTTTTGACAAACTGATGGATCTAGTTAGTCAAAAGGTGTGGGATACTCCTGATGCCATGGAGCCAGTCCCCAAGAGACCCAATAAGTTTCTGTCTGCCCCTCCTGGCAAAGAGTTTTTGTCTAAGGGCATTCCCATAGATGCCATGGTGGTGGCGGTGGCCACAAAGAAGGAGCTGGCGGAG
Source organism: Protopterus annectens (assembly GCF_019279795.1). Classification (NCBI taxonomy): domain Eukaryota; kingdom Metazoa; phylum Chordata; order Ceratodontiformes; family Protopteridae; genus Protopterus; species Protopterus annectens. Next base: position 545,109,661 of record NC_056739.1, read on the forward strand.
ACGTCTTCCTCTGTTCATCCACCAAATAAGGATTCTCGACAGATGGACAGATTTGGGAAGCATATCTTTAGTTCAGCAGCATTTACCCTTCGATCGTTGAACTATCTCGCTCACTTCACAAGATTACAGAGGGATCTCCTCAAGGAGTTAAGAGATTTTATACAAGGTGCATGCACTGAGGGAGTCCCTGACAAGATCTCTGCTCAGTTGTCCACCTTAAATTCTATAGTTAACTCCTCCATGCGGCTTATCTCCTATGCGGCTGATGGAGCGAGTAGAGCAGCGGGTTCAGGAGTTGCCCTGAGGCGTCACTCCTGGATGCGCTTGTGTAATTTTGCTGAATCGTTCAAGTCTACTTTCACCAACACCCCATTTGATGATTCCTCATTGTTTGGTGCCAAGGTGAAGGACATACTCACTCAGTGTGAGCAAGAAGGAAAGATGCTTTCTGCCGTGGGAGTACGTTTTACTATTCCCTCTCAACCATACCCCAAAGGTCAAAGGGGTGGTAAAATGTGGTTCAAAAAGTCCCAGAGGGTCTTTCCGGACACACAGGGTGAATCCTCCTTCAGAGGCAGAGGAGGAGGAGGAAATGGGAGACTTCGCCCTAGAGGCAGGGGCAGTCCGCAATACCAGCAAGGCCGTGATTCCTTTCGGGGATGGCCTTATCAGCACTCCTGATGTGAGGCCTGACTGCATTTCTCTGGGGCTGGTCGGGGGTCGCATTTCTTTGTATAAAGAAACCTGGCTAAATATCACTCAAGACAAGTGGATACAAAGAGTTGTTACCAGAGGCTATATCATACCCTTTTCCCTTCCACCGTTTGTTCCCAAGAAGATCCCAGATGTACCACCCAATCACAGGGATCAGGCAACTGTGGAGATCAACAAGTTGCTTTTAAAAAGAGTCATCCAGTCCGTCCCAGCAGACCAGATAGGATCCAGAACTTACTCCAGGTTCTTTTCAGTACCAAAACGAACTGGAGATTGGAGGCCAATATTGGACCTCAGCAGGTTAAACGAATCCGTGAAGAAGGTCAAGTTTTGGATGGTAACTCTGCAGTCGATACTCACATTGTTAGGGAAAGACTATTGGATGTGCTCTCTAGATCACCAAGATGCCTACTACCATATAAAAATGGACAAGGCACCCAGGAGCCATCTATGCTTCTGGCTGGGAGCCAGTCATTATCAGTTTCGTGCTCTGCCCTTTGGTCTCACCACAGCCCCCAGGGTGTTCACCAAATGCATGGCAGTAGTGACAGCTCACCTGAGACGTCAAGGATTCCAGGTATTTCCGTACTTGGATGACTGGCTCCTGACCGCCCCCACCAGGCATCTACTCCTCCAAAACAGAGACGCCACTATTCAACTTTGTGCTCAGTTAGGGATCTCCATAAATTGGGAAAAATCTGCATTATTGCCCTCTCAATCTGTGATTTTTATAAACGCAGAGGTAGACACAGTGAACATGACAGCTCGTCTCCCCACCGACAGGGCATAAAACTTAATCTCTCAAATTCACCATCTTCTCCCATTGTGGAAGGTTAAAGCGAAGTGGGTTCTTCAGCTTCTCGGGACTATGGCTTTGACCATTCTATTAGTACCATTAGCCAGGTTGCACATGAGAATCCTCCAGTGGCTCCTGTCTTCCCAATGGTCCTTCCAATATTTCCCACTGAGTCATCCTATCCTGCTGACGGATTCATGCAAGAAGGACCTTCTTTGGTGCATAGCCCCCAACCAGTTGATCACGGGCGCCCCCTTTGTTCCTGCCCAACCCGTTGCCACTGTGACCACGGAAGCCTCCCAGATCGGGGGGGGGGGGCATTATCTTGGCAGGACTGTCCAAGGCACATGGCAAGATCACGAGGCTCACCTGCATATCAATGTTCTGGAGATGAGGGCAGTGCTCCTGGCATTGCAAGCACTTCAAGACCTTCTTCCTCTCGGGACTATTGCAATACAATTAGACAGCATGTTGGTAGTTTGGTATATCAACAAACAGGGCGGTACTAGTTCTTACCCACTCTGTTGAGAGGCCATGCAAGTTTGGGAATGGGTGATTTCTTCCCAGCGCTTTCTGGTTGCAACGCACATTCCAGGGATGACCAACGTGATAGCCGACAAGCTCAGCCGGGTGATCCTACTGCCTCACGAGTGGTCTCTGAAACAGGAAACAGCAGAACAGATTTTCCGCAAATGTGGACAGCCTTGCTGCGACCTCTTGCCAGCCCAGTCAATACCAAATGCAGCAGCTATTTTTCCCTCATTCCCCTCCAGGGGAGACACCCAGAGATGCTCAGGCTCACAATTGGCCCATGGGACTTCTGTATGCTTTTCCTCCATTTCTTCTCATTTCCAAAGTGATTCAGAAAGCCAGTTGGCTGGGAAGCAAATTGATCCTCATTGCTTCTTACTGGCCTCGTCAGGTGTGGTTCCCCTTTCTCGAGCCTCTTCTCCTGGATGATCCTTGGATCCTGGACCCAGCTCCAGATCTGTTGACTCACATGTCAGTTTCGCTACATCCCTCAATCCACACCCTCAGGTTGACAGCGTGGCTGCTCCAGTTCCATCCCTAGTCAGGCTTCATGATGGTATCATCTTCAGTATCACATATTCTTATGTCCTCCCATAAACCTTCAACTAGGAAGCTGTATGGCAGTAAATGGAAAAGATTTTCTATTTGGGCACAAAAAATGAATGTAGATCCCTGCACTGCTTCTATCCCTGTGATTTTGGAATTTTTCTCTGAGCTTTTTCAACAAGGAGCTGCCACCATCACTATCAGAGTCCAATTGGCGGCAATTTCTCATTTTCACTTAGGGTTTCCAGATAACAATTTAATGTCTCATAAGCTATGCAAGACCCTTTTGAAAGGAATCACTCTTTTGAGACCACCACTGCAAGAACCTGTGGCTTCTTGGGATTTAAATTTTGTGTTGTCCAAACTGAATTTTCCCCCGTTTGGACCTTCCCACTCATCTTCATTGAAATTTTTGTCTTGGAAGACTTTGTTTTTGGTAGCTATTATGTCAGCTAGATGGTTATCGGAGCTACAAGCCTTGTCTGTTAAGCCACCTTATTTGATCTTTCATAAGGACAGGGTGTCATTGCGTACTAATCCCTCCTTTGTCCCCAAAGTTTGTTCCCCTGCTACCTTAAATCAATCCATAGAACTCCCAGTTTTCTTCCCTAATCACTGTAATGCAGCTGAATACCATTTTCATCAGCTGGACGTTCATAGACAACTAAGTTTTTATTTACAGCGGACCAAGGAATTTAGAAAATCAGATCAACTATTCATTTCCTTTTCTGACTCCAGATTGGGCTTACCAGTTTCTAAAGTGACACTATCTAACTGGATTTCCAGTTGCATAGCCTTTATCTACAGTTCGGAGGCCAGACCTTCACCTTGCAGGATCAAGGCTCATTCTACCAGGTCGCTGTCTACCTCTGCAGCCTTTCAAGCCAGGGTCCCACTTGATAATATTTGTGCAGCAGCTACATGGGCTACCCCTCACACTTTTATTACACATTACAAATCGGATTTAGCTTCCAGGGGTAGAGCATCCTTTGGCTCTGCAGTGCTTAGGAGTATTTTCCAGTAAGCCACCCAAAGAATAAGGTGCTAGGGACGCTGTCCCATATGTAAAAATGAAGGTGAGATTGGACTACACAACATAAAGAAGTTATGTACTCACCATAACTTTCCATGTTGGTAGTCCATCTCACCCTTAATTTTTACCGACCCGCCCTCCTGCCCCCATCCTGGAAGATCTGGAGATAATAATAATAATTTGGTTATCTTTGGTTGCAGACCCTTTAGTATTGGTTTGTCTGTTATGGGTTTTTTCTTCTAGTGAGCAGCAAACGAGATCTGGGGTTTGTGCTGGTGCACTATGGGATACCTGCTTAGCCACGAGCCAACCAGAAGTCTTCGAGCTTGTAAATCGGCTCCGAACCCATATGTAAAAATGAAGGGTGAGATGGACTACCAACATGGAATGTTATGATGAGTACATAACTTTTTTTTTTGGCTGCCCTTTTAGATATATTTCAGCAGCCTCTGTGTTCCTGGATTCTCGACTTCCAGCCCCTAAGAAACCTGACAGATTTTAAAAGGTGCCTGATGACTGTAAGTTTTTCTACAAATTTTCTTCTGTTGACCCTTCTGTACTGCCCATCTCTTCTGACAAACCCTCTAAACTTTTGCCTTCTACTAAACTACTCCCTTGAGTCAAGGACGGAAGAGTTATGGAATGGCTGGGCAAGAAATTATATACTGCTGATACCTTGGCCTTATAGGCTATTAGTTACCAGACCCATATGACCAGGAATGTTTTAAATCTTCTTTCTCAGCCTTCCCAGACTAACTCAGACTTTTCTGATTCTGAAGGTAAGGTCCTCAGCCATTTTTATACTGGGCTGTACTTCTCAGGTAGCCTGCCACTCTGTTAAACGTAGTTATGATGCAGCTGATGCCTCCACTAGAGCTGCTGATGTTCTTCGTGTTTCACTGTTGCAGTCATTACACTTGGGTTATCTTCCCGCAGGTAGCCCTCAGTCAGTCCGAATACCAGAGACTTACTATTTCTGTGTCAGATGCTGCCACTCCAGGACTGACGTCAAGTCGTAAGGGTATAAAAACAGGCAGTCAACGCCATTACATCAGTCTTTCTTGCCAAGGAGCTTGAAGCAGAAGCAGTTCGCAAGTGCTGGTCGGCCGCTACCTGAATTTTTGTTTACGAATTTAATAATCCTGAAGTCTTCTAACGCTAAGTACCCCGTTGGGGATCCTTTTTTCTTGCTCTAACTGATGTCAGAAAAAGTTAACAATTGTCTTGCCTGAGGAAAGCAAATACCTCACAGAGATTTTTACTGCATCACCTATTTGGGCCCAGACCATGACGTCCCTCACTGTCAGTTTTGTGCCTTATTTAACGCCTGAACCATTCGTCGTTGGGCTTTCTTTGTCGCTAAATTCTTTCGCTGTCCATCTCCGTATTCTGAAATGGCTTCAGTAAGCCATCCGACTACAGATATTCTGAAAAAACGTAAATATAAAGACAGAGACAGACCACATAGGTCCAAAACTGCCGATGACGCTTCCTTTAAACTAGTTGCCAGTCCGCCGGTATTCAGTGAGGCACTTTTGCAGCCCCTGATGCCCGCTACAATGGATTTGCAGGCCTCTGCTGAGACCCATTCGGAGTCCGTAATGCCGCTAGACTCTTCTTTGACTGTGGAACCTGCGGATGTCTCTACCTTGGATGAATCCGGAGCCGCTGAGCAGACACCAGCTTCTGAGGCAGTTATTTGCTCAACCGATGTTCAACTCAAACCAATGACTTCTTTTTTAACCAAAACTACCAAGTTTCTTAGGCCCAGAGTACGCCCTATGCCTAGAAAACCAACGACCAAAGTGCATGCACCTGCTCCCATGCCGCAAAAACAAATGTATTTATTTTTATTTATTTTACATTTGTTTACCGGGAAATTCCGACTGGATGCATGTCCTTTTTCAGTGGATGCCCAGGGAGAAAAGCTCCACATCATGAACATGATAAATAGAGATACAAAGTTGCAGCAACAGTAAACATTACAGGTTGTTGGCTTTAATACAATAGCAAGATATTGATTATCAACAGTATATACAGTAAATGTTGCAAGTTAAGATAGTTTCTTGTCATTTATAATATTAGTAACAAAGTTGTCAGACAAGATTTTAAAGTATGTAAAGACAACTAGTTAATTCTGACTGTGGTTAGTAGTGGCGGTAGTATAGTTGGGTTAAGAGTCTAGGTGAGGGGGGGGTAAGGGTGCGGGTGTTAGTCTGGATTAGAACAAGGACAAAACCAGTGAAAATTTAAGTGGAATTTGAGCGCAGTCTTGAAAAGGCTGCTGGAAGGTAGAGTAGTTATAGAGGGTGGAAGATTGTTCCAAAGTTTAGATATTTTACATGAAAATACAGCTTCTCTTGCTGAGTTTTTGGGTTTGATAACAGTGAGTTGATTTTTGTTGCTTGATCTTAGGGGCCTATTGGAGTGATATGGTTGGAGAAGGGTTTGAAGGGAAGGGATGTTATGGGGGTGGTTAATAAGTTGAGTGAGGGTAAGTTGATTAAAGTAAAGGAGTTGTGGGAGTTCTAGCCAGTTTAGTTCTTTAAGGGAGATACAATGATGGCTGCGGTAGGAGGTTCCAGTGACAAATTTAGAAATTTTGTTGTAACGAGCATCCAGCTTGTGTAAGTCTGTCTGTCTGTCTAAGGTTGGCAAGTATGGGGCATGCATAGAGTAGGGTGGAGATTAGCTGGGAATTGGCTGTGGAGATTCTAGCCGCCTTGGTTAGGAATTGGTGGCTCTGATATAATGCACCAAGTTTCTTGTGAACTTTTTTTATTGTGAGAGTATGTGGGTGTCAAATCTAAGTTTGTTGTCTATTTCCACACCGAGTAATTTTGTGTGTTCTGATGGAGAGATGATGGAATTGTTTTGGGCGAAAATGTTAAGGGGGGTGTTTTGGGTGGCTTTGGAAGGTTGAAACAGGAGACGTTTTGTCTTACTTGGGTTGAGTAGGAGCTGAGCATTGGATGGCCAGCTTTCTACAGAAGAGAATGATTCCTGTGTGATTTGTTGTAGTTCTGGTAGAGTGGGAGCAGAGCAGATGAGAGTAGAGCCATCTGCGTACTGTATAAAAGATGCTTGTGTGGTGGCAGTATGTAGGTTGTTAGTGAAAAGTGAGAATAGCAGAGGGCCAAGGATAGACCCTTGGGGAACTCCGAGAGTAACTGGGAGGTGAGGTGATAGGTTATTGTCCCAGATTACTGATGCTTAGAATTGCTGAAAACCTTATTACGCTGATTAGGGGAAGTCAGCCTTCCCCTGCTAAGAGACAAAGAGTCCAGTCCCCTTCAGCTTCTACAGACCAGGAGTTCGATGACTCTGAAATTTCTGATTATGAAGACATTCCCTTATCTGCTTATGAGGATTCAGATGCAGATGAATCCATTCCCTCTGCCTTCCCTCCAGAGGATTTTTCTTTTGGTGAAACCTTGCATACCTTACAACAGCATTTCCACTGGGAGTGCCAAGACTATCCTTAGTCCAAAAAGAGACTCAAAGAATTTCTAGAGTTGCCTCAACACAGGCCCTTAGCAATAACCCCTGTCCTGGATGTTGTGGATGATGTTTTTATGGAATCCGGTCTTACTCCTGACACTTTACCTCCTACCCTTAGGAAACCAGACAGGCACTACAGAGTACCTGATATTCAAAAATTTATTTTCAAGAATCCTACTGCTGACCCAAAGATCATTTCCCAGGGGCCTAAAGGTATCAAGGCTATTACAGTCAAGAATCCCACCCCTTCGGACAGGGATTCCAGAGCTTTGGACAGATGGGGTAAGAAGGTATATACCTCTGCAACTCTTGGTATTAGGGCATTGAATTGTCCATTTCACATGCTGAAGTACCAGCAACATATTATGGAATGTATTAAACAAAAAGTGGCAACATTTTCAGACTGTGCAAAAAATAAAGAATTGCAGGAGCTTATGCATTCTGCAAGCCAAGTCAGCAAGCATACTTTGCAGTGTGGCTTTGATACCCTAGAAGCATCTTGCTGGGCAGCTGTCACTGGCTCTATACTGAGAAGACATGCTTGGCTGAAGGAGATCACAATGACTTCTTTACTCCACTCCCAAGCCCTGCCCAATTGCTTGTGCCCCTAGGAGGAAAACTTGCCCTTCATGCAAAAAACTGGATGTCCATCAGTCAGGACTGGTGGGTCCTCAACATTGTATCCCAGGGGTACAAATTTTATTTCCATTCACTGCCAACCCCAAGTGGGTTTCCAGACCTTCCTCCAAACCAGTGGGCAGAGGCTCAAAACCAAGTACTTTCCCTACTCAATATCCAAGCTATTCAGCCGGTTGCAGTAGAACAGAGGGTCAAGGATTCTACTCTAGACTCTTCCTGGTATCCAGGAAAGAGGGTTCTTGGTGCCCAATACTGGATCTTTCCATTCTCAACACCTTCCTGGTGGTACCAAAATTCAAAATGTTTACCCTGCAACAGCTTCTTCCTATGCTAACCAAGGATGCCTGGTTAGTCACCCTAGACTTAAAATAAGCCTATCTGCTTATACCCATAAGGGAATCATGCAGGAAGTATCTATGTTTCAGGGCAGGGTCTATGTATTATCAGTTCTTTGCACGTCCCTTTGGCTTCTCTACTGCACCCAGAGTATTCACAAAATGCCTGGCTCCAGCCATTGCATACTGCAGGCAGAGAAATATCCAAATTTACCCATACTTGGATGACTGCCTGATTCAGGTGGACAGTCAGGAATTGCTGCTGCAGCACCTGACATTTGTGAAAAACCTTCTCACTTTCTTGGGGTACACCATCAACGAAAAGAAATCAAAACTGGTACCCAGTCAAAGGATTGTATTCCAGGGAGCAAGCTTGGGCACAACTTCCCAGATGGCATTCCTCACCTCAGAAAAACAAGTCTGTCTGACAGACTACTTCAAAGAAATGGCCACCAGAACACAGCTATCTGCAAGGAAAATACTGCAAGCCCTAGGGTTCATGGCCTCATGTATACTGCTGATTCTATATGCAAGACTGCATATGAGGAAACTCTAGTGGTACTTAAAAAGTCTTTGGTGCCAGCATTCTCAGGACCTGGAAACAGTCATTCCTATTATACCCTGTCTAAGGACAGAGTTCCTCTGGTGGGCAAAAGCATGCAACCACAACAAGGGACTGCCATTTACTCAACCCCAAGCTGCCCAGACCCTAACCACAGATGCATCAGACTATGCCTGGGGGAGCACACATGGACGGAAAATGTATTCAGGACCACTGGAGCCCAAGTCAAATTCATCTGCACATCAACCAAAAAGAAATGCTAGCTGTACAGAATGCCCTGACAGCTTTTAGATTTATTTATTTATTTTATTTTACATTTGTTGACCGGGCTAGTCTAACTGGATATATGTCCATTTTCAGTAGAGGCCCGGGGAGAAAAGCTCCAAGCATAGGCAGTAACAAAATTATACAATATACATATTTATATAGTTTGTACATAAGATAAACATGTACAGAGTCCTTTGGAGAGTTTAAGCTAATATAGAGAACAACAACATTTGAGAAAAAAAAACATATAAATATATATATTTTTTATTCTTACGGAGTACTAAGAAGGAAATCTCATTAGATCCTAGGTTGAGGTTAGCTAACTTGGTAATACACGTAGGCAACATAGAACAGTAGAGTAGAGAAGTATAGGGAGAGTGAGATGGGTAAATGAGATATCAGTCCAGGTTAGAGCAGGGACAAAGCCAATGTGTTTTAAGATATTCTTTAAGATGTTTTTTAAAAAGCTGTGTGGAAGAGAGAGTTGAGAGTTCACTTGGAAGCTGGTTCCAGGTTTTTCCCACTGTGTTAGTGAAAAGTGAGTCCCCTGCTTTGTTGTTAGATTTAATAGTGGAAACTAGAAGCTTATTAGCTGAGCGAAGTGTAGTAAGATTTTTATAAGGGGTAGTCAGGTTAGTGAGGATTTGGGTATTATTAGGGTGGTAAAGTATGTTTTGGGTGATAGCAAGTTGTTGACAGAGTAGTTGGTTCTGCAATTCTAACCATCCCAGTTGTTTGAGGTTGTTACAGTGGTGGGTTTGAAAGGATTGCCAGTGGCAAATCTGGCTATGTTATTATAGCTAGCTGCAAGTCCCAGATCCCTAATTTTTCCAGGACAACTGCTAATAAAAACAGACAACACCACAGTTATGTATTACATCAACAAGCAGGGGGGGAACCCATTCCTACCCACTCTGCAGGCTAGCCATGGCCCTGTGGAACATGGTCTTGGACATTCAAGTCCATCTGCAAGTTCAATTCCTGCCAGGAAAACAAAACTTACGGGCAGATGACTTAAGCAGAAATCTCATAGACCCACACGAGTGGCAATTGGAGCACAGCACCTTCAACCTTCTGATTCAGAAATGGGGGACCCCAGAAGTTGATCTCTTTGCCTCCCCCTACAACCACCAGCTCAGCAAATTCTGCACCAGGAATCCTTACAGCAGGGCCTGGAAAGTGGATGCCCTGTCTTTTCAGTGGGTAAATCTCTCAATCTATGCCTTTCCCCCTCTGCCCCTCCTTTCAAGAGTATTACTCAAGATAAAGCAGGACAGACCAAGGACAATTCTGATTGCCCTGGACTGGCCACACCAGCACTGGTACCCACTCCTGCGCAGCCTGACATCGATGCCACCCTGGCACCTACACCAGAATCCAACCCTTCCTCTCCCAGCAGACGGGACAGTTTCTGCACCCACAACTGCAAACCCTAAATCTTGCAGCCTGGCTTATTCCTTGAATTCTCCCCCAGCAGTCTTAAGCAAACAGGTACTGGACGTCATTCTTGAAGTCAGAAGACCCAGTACAAGAAAATCCTATGCTGATAAGTGGAAAAGGTTCTGCTCATGGATTCAGTCTAAAGGAGAGGATACAGTACTGCCCTATCTGCCTCTTATCCTGGATTACCTAGCAGATCTACTCCACAAAGGCCTGTCCTTCTCCTCCATTAAGATACATGCCTCAGCCATTTCTGCTCATTACAACACTGAGCCACCTCTCTTCTCGCACCCTCTTATCAAATAGTTCCTGAGAGGGGCAAACAACTTAAGGCCGCCAAGGAGAGCACCCACCCCTGCTTGGGACCTTAAATTTGTACTGGAAAAGTTCATGCTTCCCCCCTTTGAAGCTGCTGCATCAGTAGAGATAAAATTCCTCTCTTGGAAAACAGCCTTGTTTCTAGCCATCACTTCAGCTAGAAGAGTGTCTGAGCTACAAGCATTCATGGCTGTGGAACCCTTCATTATTTTCCATGCTGACAGGGTTTCCCTTGGGGCTAACCCTTCCTTTATGCCCAAAGTGGTGTCCAGTGTGGCTCTCAATCAATCCATCCATTTGCCAACCTTCTTCCCTAATCCTAAAAATAAAGGGGAAAGGATCCTGCACTCCTTGAACGTGCACAGACAGCTCAGATTCTACCTTTATAGGACTAAGCCCTTCAGAAAATCTGACCAGTTACTAGTCAGCTTTGCAACAGGGGCAGAGGGCAAGGCCATTTCAAAACAAACCATTTCCAAATGGATAGCACACTGCATCCATTTCTGCTACAAGCACCATGGGAAACCAACCCTTCAGGGGGTCAGAACACATTCCACTAGGGCAACATCTACCTCTACAGCATTTCTCAGGGGAGTCCTTACCAGGGATATCCTGGAGGCTGCTACCTAGAGTTCTGTACACATCTTCACCAAGCATTACCACCTCCCTATCTTTTCCAAATCCAGGGCAGGATTTGCTACAGCAGTCCTGCAAGGCAGCCAGCCCTAACTCTTCTTGACTGACTGCACCCTTCTTCAGCTTTGGGAATCCACCCAAGTGTGATGACTGCAACAATAAAACATGAAGAACATAGTACAGTTGTGTACACTTACCATAAATGTAGATGTTCGAGTGTATTCACTGTTGCAGTCCTGTTTTCCCTCCCTCCAGCCCCCTGGTTTTCCCTCTCTCTTTCTCCTATCAATGGCAATTACTAACCCCTTCTGGGGTATTGGTATTGGTACTGGTATTTGCTTTTTACTGGTGGTGTTTTCCCCACCATAATCTAGCTCCCTATTTGGGGGGCTCCTGACATTTCGGGCAAGAAAAACTGATGTAATGGAGTTGGCTGCCTATTTTTATACCCCTGATGACCTGATGTCAGTCTTGGAGCGACAGCATCCGACTCAGAAATACTAAGTCTCTGGTATTCGGGCCGACTGAGGGATACCTGCAGGCAGATAACCCAAGTGTGATGACAGCAACAGTGAATACACTCTAACATCTACATTTATGGTAAATGTACACAACTGTACTTTTTTGGTTCTGTTTTGAGAGGTTACTCTTGGCTTCATCTCCAGCCTTTGCCTGATGGTATTAAGGCTAAACTGTTCGATGCTCCTCTTGATAATAAGAGCCTGTTTGTTTCTGTGGCTGCTGAGTTTTTTAAGTCTCTGCAGGATAAAGATAAGGCCTTGCAGAACTTTTAACATATATTTGTATCTTCTATTCCTAAGGTTCAGAGGAATTATCCATCTAAATCTGCTTTTGTTCACAGAGAGCCTCACCCTCATCCCAAAAGTAAGAAGGGTTCTAAGCGGGTTCTTCCTGCTGAGTCTATTCAGACTCCTATTTCTCAGAAACCTCCTTTTCAAGACAAGCCAGCTTGTATCTGACTGCTTCCCCTATTCTTTACTCAGATTCCCTTGTCCCCTCCATCTTTCCCTGTCCCTTCCCAGTTGTTTAAGGATCACTCAAGACTCTTGGGTTCTGTCCATCATCCTTCAGAGATACTTCATGGTATGGAAGACCCTTCCTCCTTTTCTGGGCATCCTTCAACTTCCTCGGGAACAGCTTGTTTTCTTTCCAGAACTACTTCAGGGCTTTTTGACACAAGACACCATTCAAGCATCTGGAAACAAATTCTGGACCTTTCTCAGCTCAACAACTTTCTGAAGGTCCCTTCCTTTTGCATGCTATTCTCCCACACCCTGTTTCCTCCTCTTCTTCTTCCGTAGGCTTTCCTGTTCTCCCTGAATCTCAAAAATGCTTATTTTCAATTTCCAATGTATTCCCTTTTCAGGAAGTTTTTGTATTTCTGTGATTCTTCCTTGCATTTTCAGTTCTGTGATTTGCCCTTTGGCATTACTGCTGCCCCAAGGGTATTCATTAAATTCCTCACTCCTGTGATTGCTTTTTGTGGATGAGAGGGGTTCGAATTTTTCCTTATCTGGATGGCCTGCTCATTCAGACATCCTCCCCTGAGGTTTTGCTTCAGCACCTCTCATTTATGGTTTGTCTCTTACAAAGCCTGGTGTTTACAATAAACTTCCAGAAATCAGTCCTGGTTCCTTCTCAAGGTCATGTATTTCTCATTTGCAGGCTCCAGACCATTCCTTTGCTGGCTTCCCTGCCTCCTCCCAAGGCTCTATCTCTAGTCACCCTTTTTCAGTCCCTTCTTATTCTGGTTTCATTTGCAGCCAGGGAATTTCTCAGGGCACTGGGATTCATGACCTCTACCATTCCTGTGCTACCTGTAGCTGGGCTTCATATGAGAAAACTACAGTGGTTCCTAAAGTCAGTATGGCTCCAACACGTTCATCCTCAAGATTTTCTAGTCCCTCTTCTTTCATGCCTCAAACTCGAGCTTCGGTGGTGGATTTCTTAGCTCTATCTCAACCCAGGACTTCCTTTTCAGCCCATAATCCCCTCTCAGAAACTTTTCTCGGATGCTTCAGACATGGGATGGGGAACCTCTTTTGGTTCCCTCAAAGTCCAGGATTGTTGGTATCCTCATCAGAGTTAAGACTGCATGAACATCGAGAAGATGAAAACTCTCCTTTTCAGCCTTCAGACTTTTCATTCCCTCATAATTCCAGGGTCTCTCAAAATCTTCACAGACAATACCGCAGTGATGTGGTATATCAGCAAGTAAGGGGGGACATGGTCCTACCTTCTTTGCAGACTAGTTCTTCAAGCTTGGACCTGGCTGTCCAGTATCAGTCAATCTGCATACATTCCTTTAGAGCAAAATATAGTGGCCGACTCTTTGAACAGATCCAAAACACAGGCTCATGAATAGATGATTCTCATAGATTTTTTTCTGGACATTGTTCATCAGAGGCATATTCTTCAGGTAGATCTTTTTGCTTCCCCTTTGAATAGAGAACTTCCTCTTTTTTTACAGTAAAGTCCCAAGTCCTTTGGCTTGGTTACCTCACACTGTGGACCTCCTCACACAGGACACGGGGTATGTAATCCTTCCTCACTTGTCCACTCTTCAACTGACATTGTGGGTGATAAGGTTTTGATCCCTTTTAGGCACCTTTTTTCTGAGGACATGCTTAGGGTTCTGCAGGAGGCCAGGAAACCCACTGCAAGGAAATCTTATGTATCCAAATGGAAGAAATTTTCTGTTTGGTGCCTTGTTTGCAACCAGGATCTGCCTTCTGTGGAGATACCTCTGGTTCTCTCTTATCTGTGTGAATTGCTCCATGCTGGGTTAGTATATTCTTCTGTTAAAGCTCACCTCTCAGCTATCTCTGCTTGTCTACCATTAACTTCTCCTATGGCCTCAAGGTTTGAGTTCAAGCAATTTCTTAAATACTTCCTTCATATCAGGCATCCCAGGAAGCCTATTCCACTTTCCTGGGACTTTAATTTTGTACCTGAAAATTTAACCCAGGCTACTTTTGAGCCTGAAGATTCAGCTTTCTTGCAGAATTGTATATGGAAGACTGTTCTTCTTCTTTTGGCCCTTACTTTAGCCAAGAGTGTATGTGAACCTTTGGCTCTTATGACTGTTCCTATTTTTTGGTTTTACATAGGGGCAGGTTGTCTCTTCATACTTATCCTTCTTTTATGCCCAAGGTGGGCAACTCAGGTATTATTTAGATAAGATTAAGGCCATTCAAAAGTCTCAGCAACTTGTTATTTCCTTTCATCCCAGATCTCTAGGTTTGGCTGTTTCTTCATGGATCTTTAAGGCCATTTCTTTTTGTTACTTTTTTCATAAAAAAAAGCCTTTCTGCCTCTGTAAAGGCTGATTCTACTAGGGCCATGGCTTACTCTGGTGCTTTTTTCAAAGGACTGGACACCAATTCCATCCTTGAGGTTGCTACTTGGACGTCTGACCATACCTTTACTAAGCATTACAAATTATATGTTGTTGCCAGAGCTATCCTGCATGGGTTTCTTGAAGTCTCTTCTGGGCCTTCCTCCTCCCAAGTTTCCCCATGAGCTTTTTCACTCTTCCTTCAGTAATGAGTACTGCAACTGTGGTATGAAAGGACATAGTGCAGTTGTGTAAAATCTTACCATAACAGTAGATAATGTTCTCTTCATTGTTGCAGTATTCGCTTCCACCCACCTACACCTTCTGCTCTGACCGTTTCCTTCTATCTTCCTGACTTGGAATTCATTTCCCTTTTGTCCTTCTGCATGCACATATTCTTCCTATGTCATAAAATTGTTCCTGCTGAGTTGTTCCTCTGAGGTATGTATATCTGTATGTCACTTTCTGCTCTACGCCTTGAGTAGGGAGCATACATATGATGTATGAGGTCTATAAAATTCTAAGGCTTTGGTAAACTGGCCAAAAGTTGGGCTACCCTTGGCAGGGAATCCCTTCAGTAAAGAGTACTGCATCAGTGATGAGAAGGGCATCTACTGTTATGGTAAGAATTTATACACCTGAACTTTTTCATCTGCAGAGATTTACTTAGCAGTGCTACTTTTGGCTTTTTCACGGGCTTTTCCTTATGTTAGGTTGAGTCATGGGAATTTGCTTCATCAATTTGTCTGTATCAAGAAGTATAACTCAAAAATAACTAAAAGCACAAAAATGTATTTTGAGGTGCACTTCACCTCCTATGTAGGGAGCTTCGCCCCCACTCCCTCAGCCTCTTAACTTATATATACCAACTCCATGTTCACATGACAGTGAAGAATAGTAAAAATAAACACTACGGTACATCACTGGCTCATGCAGCATTAGTACACATAGTTTTAACAAACTGGGATTAAAAGAAATCAAAGAAAAGATGCTTAACAATCTTATCAACATTATACTGTGGCTGTGCCATCTTGGATTTGGCCTCTAATACTTCATTTTATGGAGTGACTTATTTTCCAAATTAGACAATTTCCCAATTTGTCCCCCTCTTCTGTGATTTCTAAAGAGTGTTCCTTTATAAAGTGGAAGCATTTGGGGTTCCAGAGCCTCATGTCGGAGATGTTGATTGCAGCTAAGGTAGAGTCATGTTCACTAGGGGTAGCCTTAGCTAGGCCCCTTGGAATATTTCTCTATCTGAGCTAAGGTAAACTGCACAGAACCCAACTGTTGTTTTGCTGCTTATGCCAGAGGAACCATCAAGCGTCACCCCCCCCCCCCCGCTTTACTCAGTTCACCAGTCCCTTCCCCCAGTTTCCATGTTGCTATGTTTAATAATGAGCATGAGGTGTGATGGCAAGACAGCCATTATAATAATATTCAGGTGCTGTGCTGTTCAGAGAAATTGTGCAAATTACGATATAATTTAATTTTCTTTACTGTACAAACATAAGTAAACAAAATCCACTAAGGACAGCTACCATGGTTTGTTTGGCAGCTGCCCTTACTTAAAGAAAAACATATTTTTAATTTATTTTTATTTTATTTATTTATTTATTTATTTATTGGTGTTTGATTACTGGGAAAGGCCACTGGGTCAGTGAAAGCCCATTTTCAGTGGCGGCACTGGGAGAAAAGCTGCAAGTTATACATAAAACAGACATAACAACATTTTTAAAATGACAGTTTACAAGATTTACCCAAATAAAGTTCCATGAAAATTATATAAAAAAAAATAATCAATAAATAAATAAATAAATAAATAAATAAATAATCAATAGATGCATAAGTATCGTAAATACAACTGAATAGGTCTAGTATTTACAACAATGAAGTATTGGTTTGAGTAGCATCCATCAGGCAATAAACAAATATAAGGAATACATGGACTATGAAGTAAATACAGGTTGAACATTAGTGATGAGTTATATTATAAAAAAATATGTAGAAGTAGACGTAGAATGCAAGTTAGAGAGAGCAAGGCTTACTAAAAGGTGCATTACTGGTCTAGGAGAGGTGGGAGGATTGTAATTAGTAGTAACTTTTGAGTAGAAATTAGGCAGCAGATAAGATACATTAGCAGGAACTAGAGGTAGGCTGACCAAGTTCAGTGGGCATATTAAGTAATGGCAAAGGAGGAAATTGAGCAGTTACATATAAAATTGGTGAGGAAGTGGTTATGAAGAGCAGTTTTAAAGTTTCTAGGATTATGTTGAAGGCGGATGGATGTAGGCAGGGTATTCCATTTTGTGGCCGTGGTCCATGAGTATAATAACTGTCCTGCTGGTGATCTGGGTTTATGGACTTGAAGAAGCTGCTGGTACTCAGATCGCAGTGGCCTAGTGGGGGTTATAGGGGGTGAGTAGTGAGTTAAGTGCAGGGCAGTCTTGTGGTTTGTAAATAAGTTTATGAGCAATTGTGAGCTGGAGGAATACCAAGTAATGGGGAAGGTTAGGCCATTGTAACTTTTTTAGGGCAATACAGTGGTGAGTTGAGTGGTGGGTGATTGTATCAAATTTATCGATCTTGTTGTAGCATATTTCTAATTTTAATTGCAGGGAAGACTGCAGATTGGTTAGCAATGGTGTGCCATGGGTTAGAGAAGGCAAAAGGTATGCTTGTGCTTGAGTTAGTTTAGCTGGGAGGGAGAGGAACTTACTGTGTCTATAGAGCAACCCTAGCTTCTTATGGGTCTTAGATATACTGTTTTGAATATGCAAATCAAATCTGAGGTTTCCATCAATTATTACGCCTAGCAATTTGGTGTGGGCCACTAACTCCATTTTTGGAGAGTTGAGTGAGTAAATGTTGAGGTCGAGTTTGTTTATAAGGGATGGTCTCTTCAGTGTGAAAATCATGAGTTTATTTTTTGGGGGTTAAGAGAAAGATGATTAATGTGAAGCCATGTCTCTACAGAGGAAAAAGCTGCCTGGGTATTTTGCTGAAGTATTTTTGCATCGGGTACAGAGCAGACTATGGTAGAGTCATCTGTGTATTGGACAAGGGAGCCCTGTAGGATAACAAAGTGGAGATTATTAATAAAAATATTAAATAGCAGAGGACTTAACATAGAACCTTTGGGGAACACCTGTGGGATTGAGAAGATAGGGGGAAATAGAATTGTGCCACTTAACAACATGCTGTCTGTTGGAGAGAGAGCTTTAAAACCATTTGAGTGTCTGGGGAGATAATCCTATGTTTGATAGCTGAAATAAGAGGATAGAATGAGAGATGGTGTTAAATGCTTTTGACAGATCTAAGAAAAGGGCAGACACAATGTGTCCTGAATCCCTAGCTTTGTTGACTATGTCTAGAAACAAAATCAGTGCAGTGGATGTGCTGTGACCTGGACGGAAGCCATTTTGTGTTGAGGAGAGGATCTTTTTCTTAAGGAGATAGTCTGAGTTGTTTTTGCACACATTTTTCAAGGATTTTACACAATGGGGAGAGTACAGTGATAGGGCGAAAGTTGGAGACGTTAGTTAAAGGGCCACCTTTGTGAAGAGAAAGGATGATTGCTTTTTTCCAAAGACAAGGTACATAGGATTCTAGGATTGCTCTGTTGATCAGAATACTAATGAGGTAGGCCACAGAGTCGGCAGTGATTTGCAGAAACTTGGCAGGGATTTTATCGGCTGAGTTTGAAAAGGGTTTTAATTTTGAAAGTAGATTTTTAATTTAGGAGGTGGAGATGGAAGAGAGGTTAAACTGAAGGTGTAGAGACTGTTGTGAGGAAGTTGGAGGTAAGGTATTAATTCTTGGAGTGGCGTGATCCAAGGTTTGTGAAGTATTAATTGGGGGAGTAGATTGTTTTAAGGGGGGAATAGGATGATGCATTGTAGGAATAGAAATATTAGGGAGAGGTAAAGAGAAGGATGCAGTTATGTTGGCAATGGTGTCTATAAAGTAGGCATTGAAAATGCTGGCTATTTGTTCAGGAGGCATGTCAGGGTGTGGACAGGGATTGGGTTTGGTGCCAGGGTTTAGGAGATTACTTATGGATGACCAGAACATTTTGGGGTTATTTTTTCTATCCGTTTGCTGGTTATAGAAGTAATGCTGTTTGTCTTTAAAGATGAGCTTTTTAACTTGGTTTTGGAGCTGTTTATAATAAATGAGGTCTGATGAATTTTTAGAATTAAGCCAGGTTTTCCAAACTTTATCTCTGTGCGTTATTAGTTCTTCGGTGGGTCTTTATCTGCATTCCTTTTAATGGATTGTTGTCTACAAGAAATCATAAACAAAGTGACAAGATATAAATAAACTTAAAACACTGTGTCCCATTCTGTATCAGATATTTTTTGAATACTGAGATTTGAGAGCTTCAAGGAAGCGATGTTGCCATAAGTGATTAGGGAAAAGAACATCTTCAGCTGGGAAGTGATGCTGCCGTGAGTAGGGAAAAGAACATCTTCAGCAGGGAAGTGATGCTGCCGTGAGTAGGGAAAAGACCATCTTCAGAAAGGAAGTGATGCTGCCGTGAGAAGGGAAAAGACCATCTTCAGAAAGGAAGTGATGCTGCCGTGAGTAGGGAAAAGACCATCTTCAGCAAGGAAGTGATGCTGCCGTGAGTAGGGAAAAGACCATCTTCAGCAAGGAAGTGATGCTGCCGTGAGAAGGGAAAAGACCATCTTCAGAAAGGAAGTGATGCTGCCGTGAGTAGGGAAAAGACCATCTTCAGCAAGGAAGTGATGCTGCCGTGAGAAGGGAAAAGACCATCTTCAGCAAGGAAGTGATGCTGCCGTGAGTAGGGAAAAGACCATCTTCAGCAAGGAAGTGATGCTGCCGTGAGTAGGGAAAAGACCATCTTCAGCAAGGAAGTGATGCTGCCGTGAGAAGGGAAAAGACCATCTTCAGAAAGGAAGTGATGCTGCCGTGAGTAGGGAAAAGACCATCTTCAGCAAGGAAGTGATGCTGCCGTGAGTAGGGAAAAGACCATCTTCAGAAAGGAAGTGATGCTGCCGTGAGAAGGGAAAAGACCATCTTCAGAAAGGAAGTGATGCTGCCGTGAGTAGGGAAAAGACCATCTTCAGCAAGGAAGTGATGCTGCCGTGAGTAGGGAAAAGACCATCTTCAGCAAGGAAGTGATTCTGCCGTGAGAAGGGAAAAGACCATCTTCAGAAAGGAAGTGATGCTGCCGTGAGTAGGGAAAAGACCATCTTCAGAAAGGAAGTGATGCTGCCATGAGAAGGGAAAAGACCATCCTCAACAGGAAAGTGATGCTGCCGTGAGAAGGGAAAAGACCATCTTCAGAAAGGAAGTGATGCTGCCGTGAGAAGGGAAAAGACCATCTTCAGCAGGAAAGTGATGCTGCCGTGAGAAGGGAAAAGACCATCTTCAGAAAGGAAGTGATGCTGCCGTGAGTAGGGAAAAGACCATCTTCAGCAAGGAAGTGATGCTGCCGTGAGTAGGGAAAAGAACATCTTCAGCAAGAGGCTGATTCCCTATCCAGCATAAAATATTTAGTAACAGTAGGAGCCAATAAATTAAACTATTGATGCATGGTTAGACCTTAAGTGCTACATAAAATCTGGAATCATAACTAATTGGAACCACGGATTAGAAAAAAATTGTAAGTAATCTGAGGAGGAGTCCACATCCATTATAATTTTGGTAGACCCTGTCATATATTATAGAAATTACCACTTTGATGATAACAGTGTCAACATTCTCAACCCACCGCATCAAGCAACTTAGCTGCATTCCCAAGCAAAATATATTCATTGGATGAGCAAATGTTTCTCCCTTTGTGGGTGTTCTAAATGCTAGAGCTTAATTATAGCTGCTTATTTGAATTTTGTCAGCAGGCTGCTTTGGATTCCGGTTTTATATTAAATGACAAGACAAGAAGGGGAGTACATCACACTCTGACTGCTACATAGTGCTGTAGGCCTTTTCCTTCCTATCCTCCAGCAGAGTTTCATCACTAGCATTTTGGTCGACCCATATAACTGGCTTGTGATTTCACAATTTATGTAACATTAGCATATCTAACTTATCTCCTTGAAAATGTACACTTATCGGTTCCTCATTCAAAAACATTTTTATTAGCTGTTGTTGTTGATCTTTTTTAGTCATCGCCCCCAACACTCTCCTAGCTTCTCACTTTCTCACTGTCTTACCCTGTCAACTTTCCATTGCTATGCTATCACTAACGTGTTCTCTCATCATCCATGTGATCACTAACATGTGTTCTCTCATCATCCATGAGATCACTAAAGTGTTCTCTCATCATCCAAGTGATCACTAACGTGTTCTCTCATCATCCATGTGATCACTAATATGCGTTCTCTTATCATCCAATCACCACGTGTGTTCTCTCATCATCCATGTGATCATCTCATCATCCATGTGATCAGTAACGAGTTCTCTCATCATCCATGTGATCACTAACGTGTTCTCTCATCATCCATGTGATCACTAATATGCGTTCTCTTATCATCCATGTGATCACTAACGTGCGTTCTCTCATCATCCATGTGATCACTAACGTGTGTTCTCTCATCATCCATGTGATCACTAACGTGTGTTCTCTCATCATCCATGTGATCAGTAACATGTTCTCTCATCATCCATGTGATCACTAATGTGTTCTCTCATCATCCATGTGTCAGTAGCATTCTTTTGAAACAAAAACAAATGTCTTATCACTTAACAGTGCTACTGTTTTTCAAATTGCAAAAATGTTTAAATTTGTCTGTTTCTTTCAAGTAGAATATGGCTGTGTTTTTTACTCTAGCTAATCAGCATCAACCCTCCTTTTTCCATCTTGCACATGAGGTGAGGGTATCACATCAACAGTAACCACCACCTAGAGCCAGTGTTCATTCCACCAGGTGGCTAGCTGTGATGTTCTGTAGTAATTGTGAAGTCTTGTTACTCAGTAATGCAGTTGTTTTTCTGATTGTAAAAATATTTATACCTATTTCTCTGTAACTGTGTTGATAAAAATAAAATTTTATTAGGTATTCTAAGTGAATTGCTCTATTCTGATAACACACATTCGAGCTTTTCTCCCCAGGTCAGTGCTGAAAATGCTTTTGGGTAGACTCCATCATCATATTCCAGTAAACAAAGTAAATGAAATAAATATTTTCAGATAAAAGTTCAAGATCATACTTAATATGTAGGATTATTGACATATACTTCTGTGACATGCATGTTTGATGCAGCTTTTACATAGTGATATGATGTGGTTTTAAAGTACAATTATGTAAAATCTTACCATGACAGTAGATGTCCTTCTGTTCACTGTTGCAATATTCATTACAATGGGATCCCCTGCCAAGGGTGGCCCAATGGCCGGCCAGTATGAAAAAGGCTAAAAAAGATCTTGTACGCTCCATATATTACATTTATGCTCTCTGCATAGAACGTAGGCCATAAAAGGGACATACAAATGCAACTACCTAGAACTGAATTGCCTTAGAAATATACATTTATGCTCTCTCTGCATAGAATGTAGGCCATAAAAGGGACATACAAATGCAACTACCTAGAACTGAATTGCCTCAGAAGAGAAGAGGCACCTTTAGGACAAAGGAGTCCATGCACATCCAGCAGGAAAAAATGCAGAACAAACAAGAGGGAGTTGGAGGGAGGGAGCGAATACTGCAACAGTTTAGAGAAGGACATTTACTGTTATAGTAAGATTTTACACAACTGTACTATGTCCTTCTATATCTCTGTTGCAGTATTCGTTACAGAAGTAAGAGTAAAAAAGCTCAAGAAACAGAATGGGAGGTGGAAGGCTGAGAAGAGCCCTCAACAAACGCACACAAATGATTTCATAAGAACCTGTTCTGCCCTAGAAACCATATTCAACTTATAATGCTTAGTAAAGGTATATGCACTGAAGTCCAAGTAGCAGCTTCAAGGTTGGAATTGGTGTCCAACCCCTTGAAGAAGGCACCAGAAGAGGCAACAGCCCTAGTGGAATGAGCTCTAACAGAAGTAGACAGAGAATTGCCATCAAAAGTTAACAAAAGGAAATGGCCTTAGATATCCAGGAGGAGATAATTTGCTTAGAGACAGCCAAACCCAAAGACCTGGAATAAAAGGAAACAAAAAGCTAATCAGACTTGAGAATATTCATAGTTTTATCCAAATAGTACCGTAACTTTCTGTGCATATCCAAGGTATGCAGGACCCTCTCACTAGCAGACTGAGGAGAAAGGAAAAAGAGTTGTACAGACTGATTCAAGGACAACTCATTTACTACCTTGGGCATAAAAGATGGACAACGCTCTCTACTCGTCACTCATTAGACCCATTACAGAGTACAACGCCCCTTTTGGAATGTACCTCACAAGACATCTGCAGCAGCTGGAAAGGCCACAGAAGTACCTCACAAAGAGGATTACTGGCCTCAAACAAATGCCCTACACTGACCATCTCAAAAAACATACGCTTTACTCCGTAGCATATTGCCTACTCTGTGGTGATCTCTGCCTAACATATAAAGCTATGTCAAACCCAGAGCTGTTGGACATGCTACACCTAAAGAAATCCCAGTCCCTCCAAGCTACATGCTCTAAACCTTGTCACCACAATAAACAGGACATGCTGGAGGGATAGATTCCTGTTCCAGAGACTTCCCATACACTGGAACAGGCTACCCATCTATGTCAAGCAAAGTTCATCATTAGCACTCTTCAAGAAAAATCTTGATGAATGGATAGGAAATAGGAAATACACCCCAGGGATCACTTCTGTGTCTCTGCTCGACTGTGGCACAGGAAAATAACTTTCTTGGGTGTCGTAAGCCAGGGAACCTTGTTGGCTAGGCTTACGTAGGCCCTTGGGCTGATAGCCTAGTACCTACCTATGAACCTATTAGCATGAAGGGACAACTTATCCCAGTCAAAAACCAAAAAAGGAGGAATGGCCTTAAGGGCCTGGAGCTCAGAAACCCTCTGAGCAGAGTTAAGAGCCAGCAAACAAATCAGTCTTCCAGGTAAAATGTTGTAAAGAAGCAGAATCTGTAGGCTCAAAAGGAGTGTGAGTCAATTTTTCCAAAACAAAATTAAGGTTCAAAGGAGAAGAAATATGGGTTTTTTTTAGGCCTAATGCAGGGACTCTAAGAAATTGTTTGATCTCAAAATGAGAAGTCTAAGGAGGATTCATGGGCAGACAAGCAGAAATGTCTGACAAATGGAAATTCACAGAAGAATAGGCCAAGCCAGACTGTAACAACTCACACAAATAAGAGAGGACCAAAGAGATCCCCAGTGAAAAAGGGTCCTGGCTACGAGCATGGCACCAGACCAAAAATCTTTTCCATTTAGACATATAAAATTTGCTATTTGAGGATTTCTTTGCCTCCTGTAAAACCCTGAGAATATCCTCAGAAAAGATGTGCCTGAAAGTATCAAAACCCTATCACCCACAATGTCAGCTGCACAGTGGACAAGTTGGGATGAATGAGAGACCCCTTGTCCTATGTGAGTAGATCCAACCAGCAAAAATGTCTTTTGAACTGGTGGCCAAAGAAGTTCTAGGTAGTTGCATCCGTAAGTCCTTTTATGCCCTACGTTGTGTGTGGGGAGCATAAATGTGATGTACAGCCCATTCGAGATCTTATTTTAGGCATCTTCATACTGGCTGAGTGTCAGACTGTCCTAGGCAGGACATTCCTTCTATGGTATAGAAGGACATCTGCTGGGTCCTGAATGTACTTGTTTATGCATCTTTTAGGAGAAACACGAGTTGTAGTTACAGGATGAGCTGAGGCACGTTTGAATGTATTTTTGCACTTGCTTGTTGAATGACTATATATGAGAGGTTATACAGTTTATATTAGGGTGTTTGATTAAAGGGCTTGTGGGCAGTTATTCAGTTATGTATTTATTTGTCTTTGTTGACCAGGAACATCTGACTGGGATAAAAAGTCCCCCTTTCAGCGGTGGCCCATAAGAAAAGCTCCAAATATACACAAATAAAACATTTTTTACATCATTAAATGCAATATGTAAAATAACAATAAAACATTAACTATATAATATGGGAAAATTACAGTAAGTATTGAAACATGATGAATAACAAATATGGACAGTTGCAGTTATATGTAGATACTAATAGTTGTTTTGGGGATGTTCCAGTGATGTAATATTGTAGTCTCAGCATGAGAATATTAAAAGTTAAGCTGCTGTGTAGTAGATTTGTTATTATCCTTTCATTGGTTGAATGTTTTGAGTTTGCTTTTTTGCTGCTGCTCAGTGTTTGGTTAGCCGTCCTCCTGTTTGCCACTGCATGTGTTTTCACATGAAGGTTAAGTGAGACATTAATGTTACATAAGGAAAATGTATTCATAGTTACAGCCATCTGTTAGATGTCATACCGTGACATAATAGCCATGCCCAAACCCAGACTCTTGGTGGCATCAGCTGCTCTGAATGAATAGGTACTGATTTATGGCACTAAAGTCCTTCATATCAGGTGCTGAATTTAGATACCTTTGTCAAATATTGTCATGTACAAATAGCTTCATATGATCTCAGTATTACACCAGGATAAATCTGTAATAAATTATTTTGTGTAAAATGCCAACAGATTGGTTTATTTGGCATTGAATGGTCATTGTGTGTCCTAATGCTATATGAGTGCAGTGTGTGCTCTCCTTTAAAGTATGAATGCCTGCCAGAGCGGCTGCAGATTTATATACCTACGTATTCAACAATTGCGTTTCTAGTTTGCTCTTATTCAGTAACTAGGAACTAGTAATCAGCTGTTCCTGAGCATGAATTTCTCAGTCCTTTCTTCCTGCCAGACCCCTCCACTTGCCATAGTCAGGAGACTGACCCAGGTGTCTCCTACCCTTTGTTTGAAAAAGTGTTTCCTCATGTTCATTGTGAAACTGGATACTTTTATCTGGACACCTATTTTATTCTTCCCTTTTCATAGTCATCTGTTTACAATCCCTCCCCCCTTATGCATGTGTGAATCCAAATCACATTCTCCT
The DNA here is from genome assembly GCF_019279795.1 of Protopterus annectens. Taxonomy (NCBI): domain Eukaryota; kingdom Metazoa; phylum Chordata; order Ceratodontiformes; family Protopteridae; genus Protopterus; species Protopterus annectens. The sequence continues at coordinate 545,135,354 of NC_056739.1, forward strand.
GTTCCTGTTTCTTTCTAGGGATGAATTTTTTGCAATTCCATTACCTCACTGTTTGTGTTCCTAACCACTCTTTTTGGCACCCTGTGGCTTTCCTTTGCACTTTTTTGAGTACACCATTGTCCCATTTCTTGTACAGTCTGCACAGCTGCCTGCAGTACTCAAGTGCAGCCTTGTCAATACCTTCTGCATTGTTACTGTTACATTTCTGCCCATCGTGTGGCGGAAGCACTCTGGTATACTGTTTACATTGGCAGCTGTATTTAACTGGTTGTGTGAATGACAAAGTGACTGCTGAAACTGTATACATATAGAAGCTTTTAGCTGCTGTAGGGAGAAAAACAGAAGCATATAAAATTCTAGAAACTATTTTCATCCAAAACAAAGTTATTAAAACTCATATATAACCAGCCAGATGTAACAATCAGATGTTTCCTGTGCCCACTTGTCATAACAAGAGCGTTGTGGGACATGATAAAATGAGGATAGAACTACAGCTGACACACGTTGCAGACCATATTGCTGAAATGCAGTGTACTTTAGAGTTACCCTATGGCACAGACAGTTCTGTTTTGCATGATAAGCTTCTGATTAGAAGGCCAGTCTGCTTAATGCATTATCCACTGGGGGTCCACTGTAGTATTACAGCAACAGATGGCACAACACGGCACAAAATCCACTGCGTCATCAAGCCAAATGAAATGATGTTGCAGTCCGTGAAAACATATCAAGGGATCAGTTTCACTGAAATGTAAATGCCACTGAACAGTGAGCAGAAGTAAATGTAAATTGTATAAAAACAGAGCTTTCCTACTTGCACTAATATTTTTTTGCCTGTTTTTCATCTTCACTTTAACTTTTTATATACTGTGTTTATCCATTCCTAGCGGTTACTGCTCCAGACAGCTGACTGTTCCGACACTTGTATTGCAGTAGCTTTGCAGCTTGCTGTTTTTGCATTATGCTTACCCCTGTGATAATCTGATCATACAGAAAATGCTGTCACACGTACTTCTTAATGGTCACTTTATTTACTTTGCAGATATTTTTCCTCAGCTCATGCATGTAACTCCTGAAGTCCAAAGAATATGTTCACATACTCGAGTTTGAAATTTTTGTCAGTTGTGTAAGATGATTTCCAAACAGTGGTAAAGACTTTGGAATGTAATGTACAGACGACTGTAATCGAGAACAAGGCTGCTCCCTTCTGTGGATGAAATATCACCACTGACAACTGTCACTTTCTTCTTGGAGTCTACATTGACATCCTACTTCTCATTAAAACAAACAAAAAAACATGTGGCCTTTGCATCATATTGTGTGGGGTGGAGAAGATGGGGGCAGCTTATTTTTAACTGTGTTGTTTTATATTGCATTTTTTTGACGTATGCGACTGTTGTCTGTTACTATTTGTCCAGTTGTATTCATTTTCATAAGTAAAGTACCTACAGCACTGTTGGAAATTCCCTCTACTCCCACTAAGTGTTAAAATTATGGACCAACGTCCTCACTCATATTAAACAGACAGAAAGGGTAAACAGCTTCAAAAGCCTGCTCAAACAACATCTAAACCAATCCTGGCTTTGCTCATCCTGCTCTCTGGGCTAGTCTTCCCTCAATCCTTTCCACTGCACAAATTCAGATCTCTTCTCCATTCTATACTGTCTTTTTACCTCCACCTGTATAACCATTATATGTATCCCTATACTTTTTAACACCCATCTCCCAGCAATAATGCTTTCTCCACCCATTAAAATGCTACCCACTTTCTTCCCTCTGCCTTGTCTGTCCATCCCGTCTCTCTCTCTCTCTCTCCCTATTTCATGTATCTCACATCCTTAATGTAGCCGTAACTTCTTGAATTCTCCGAAGATTTAACCATGTAAATAGATTGTTGCTACATGTTACAGAACTGTATAATTGTCACTGAATATATGTGTATAAAATGTGGCCACTGAACCTTTTTTAAATCATTACTATAAACATTTTAGTAATTTTGTAGTCATGTAATTTTATGGGCTTGTGCTGAAAATCGCACTGCCCAGTTGGACTTTTCTAGTTAACAAAAATGAATAAATTAATAAAGACATGCAGTCATGCATAAGTAATTAAGTAAGTAAAGTGAAATGGAAACTGCATGTTGAAGTTGTCGGCTTCAGTAATGTGCCATTAATACTTTTCTGGAATGTTCTTTCTTCAGGAATGTGCAGGAGAACCTTTGTTTATGTTGTACTGTGCCATCAAGCAACAGATGGAGAAGGGTCCAATTGATGCAATTACTGGGGAGGCACGTTACTCATTGAGTGAGGACAAACTGATTCGACAACAGATTGAGTACAAAACACTGGTATGTAAATAAGCATGCGAAGAACCACTTGAAATTGTCACATAAGAAGACACAGCCAATTATGTTGAAATTGTCACATAAGAAAAAGACACAGCCGATTATGTTTCTTTTATTAAATACTTTTATCAATGCAGCTTTTGGGAATTGGAACATTCTTAACTGTGATATAAAGTAAGTTGCCTTGATAAGACAGATAGTATTAGGATGTGGGTTATGACAGAGAACTTCATTCCTCTTTTTAATTGGCTGTACTGCACAGAAAGCCTACATTTTCCTTCCTTTCTCAATAACTACTTTTGAAGTCCTAAACTGAGATCTTTGAGCAATCATTACACAAAAATACTCTTATCTGGAGACTGTTTAGCTCCACAAGCTGCCATTTCATTAGGATTTCTAGTCCACAATACATCTTTTTTTCTGCAAGTAAATAGGTGTCTGGTTTGTAGTTCATAGCTCCACTACACAAAAGCACATCTCCACTCTGCAAAAGCTTGCCTTGTCAGCCTTGTCCTGCTGTCTCTTATAGATGGTTTCTGTTGACCTGTTTATAGTGCATCTATCTTCTAATGTTTTCTAAGCCTTCCAACATTTTATTTTCCATTCTTGGTCTGAAGAAAGTCTAACCCTGGTGTTGACCTTATGGGAAAACTTTGCCTTACTTATCCCACTTCTGTGAGGTTATGTTCGTTCTTTAAATAAATTGCCCTGTCTGGAACTTCCACTGAAAGTCACAGCATTGCTTTCTCTTCTTGTTACCTAGACTCTTATTGTATTTCCTGCCAACAACTCACCCTCTCGAGCCTTCTGTTATCTGTCTCATTTTGAGATTGTGTGTACTTCTGCATTGTTGTTCAGTTGAAACTAGTTTGGACAAACCAGATAGATGTCTCAAGCTACTATATACTTAAATTCTTATGCAAGGATTCCTTATGACCTTCCATAATCATCATGCCAAGAATGAACTTCCTGCAGCCCCATGTTCATTTACTAACTCTTGATATTCACACACACACACACACACACACATATATATATATATATATTTATACGTTTTTTTCTGCAGAGATTCGTCAATACCCCCATGCAGAGGTTGAACTTCCTGTAACCCTGTATTTGCTTATACAATGTAAGACTGCCAGACAGAAGGGTTTTAGCCCATTCTGACTAAGTGGGTTTGATGACAGATTTGGCACAAAGTGCTTGAGTACCCCCCTTTCAGCCACTCATTATGGAATGTTAAAATTCCTGAGGCTTTTTTTCCAGTGACATGAGTGTCTCCTGTATTCTGTATCACTTAAATGCATACTGAATTCAGATGTTAAATTGAAGACTAAATTTGTAGCTAGAGGCCAGTTTATTTGTTTAAGTCCGTATAGTTTTTACTCTATTTCTTGCTGAAAGTAAAGTCTTTATACAGGCATCATGCTTTTATTGACATGTTGATGAATCTGATGCGCGATTATTGTGCTTTCTGGTGAGTGTTGCACAAGTAATGCTTTAGTGGACATTTTTTTGTGCAGTGTCTGCTACTGTCCCCCACTGTCTTACTGTGTCTGCTACTGTCCCCTCACTGTCTTACTGAAAGTCAGCTGTACCAACTGATTTGCCCCTTAGCCTAGTGTAGGACAACAAGGAGAAAAAAATTCCTGCTCTAAACAAAATAGCTGTGTATGCAATCAGAAGCATACAATATGCAGCAGAACTGGTTTGTTGTGTTACTCTAACAGTCAAGTTGCATTTTCTTCAAACTCAGAAATGTGGAGCAGAATGCATCTGTGTTACATTCCAGCCTGAACAGAACCAACTTAAATTACATTTATTGTCAGACAGTGGCAGCTCTACACTCATGGTATAAGAACAGGAACCCAGTTTAGAGCATTATTAAAATAAATGTTAGCTGCTAAAAGATGAAAGCATCACCCCCCCCCCCCCCCACTGCTCTGAAGGGGCTGGCTGCAAAAACAGGGTTGATCTGAAACATTGCTGTTGCTGCATTATGTTTGTATATCTCTCCTTACCATACACACACACGCACATGCACACACACGCGCACACACACCAGGATAACTATTAAAAAATGTTGTCTTTAGGTTTTTGGTTTAAGTTTACATTCATCCTTCGTATGAAATGTTAAACCAAGATCCCATTTGATTGAGTTGTTGGTAGCTCAGGTGGATGTAAAAGACCCCACAGCCCTTATCAAAAAAGAGTAGTGGAATTTCTCCAGTACCCTTGCCATATTTCCCCTAATCAGTATAAATACCACTTTGGGTACCCCCTGAAAAGAGCCCACTAACCTACTGATTCTTACCAGGTCAGTAAAGGTTAAATAAATAAATCCATGCATACACAGCATTACTTGTGACTTAGAATGTATCAGCATTGTGTTGTGCAAGTGAATGCTAACAGGTGAAAACAGTTTTCTTTACTTCTTTGGCTTTAGCTCAATTTGAAAAAATAAATGTTTGTTTGGGGATATGAATTAAGTAATGGTGATTATGGTCCATAGGAGAAGGTGTTGTAGACCATTGATTAGTGGTATGCAGATATGTGAGGAATATAACTTAGGGAGAAGAAGTGTGCTTTTCGACCAAGGGTTGTAGATGTCAGATGCTGCATTCCAGAGATGGTGGTATGGATAAAAGTGGGTACAAGATTGAAAAAGATTACTGTATGTATATTTGTTCATGTGTCATCTCAAAATAAACAGTGAGGTTAATATTGACTTTTGAAGAGAGAAGAAAAATACACTTTTAGGGTCAAGGTTGAGTAAGCCCTTTCTTCATCTCCAATTTAACATGCACAGCTCTCATTGGGTCTTGTGGTGATAATTGCTCATTAGCCGCTACTGCATCCTTGTACCTTTGACAGTAAGGGAATCATCATACTCCCAAGCTCAGGAGAGGCAGGAAGTGAAAAACGGGTATAGAAAAGTCAGTGGCAACATCTACACAGATTATGCAATACACACACACATGATAAATACAGGTCTACCAGGCTGTACAACCCCCTTTTTGTAGTGAAGGGCATTAGCCGTAAATTCCGATTTTCACTGTGATGCTACTGGAATTAAGTAGGCATCACTGCTGCTGTAATTGTAGCAGTGTATTTACCCTTTAAAATTTTCTTTACTACTGTTGTCAGTCTCATGTTTGGCTTATTTGAGGTGCACTGTTTCAGTTGTTAGCTTAACAGGTTGGACCTGCCTACACACACACACACACACACACACACACACACACACACACACACACACACACACACACACACACACACACACATTCTTGTGGTTTTAAATTCAGAAAGTTGTAGCTTCTAGCCTTGAAGCAGGAGTTGCGATTAAATTTCATTACTGGGGATCTTCCATTTCTTTTGTTGCTCAGATTTATCCTTTTGTGTTTCAGACATGACATTAAAACACAGTTCCATGTAACATTTCTTGTGAAAGCGAAATCAGTTATGTTAGCCCTTGAGAAATGTAAGAAAATAATCCAGATGTTCAGCATAGATTATTTCCTTAATTGAAAAGTATGGGGGAGAGGGGAGCAGTCCGCCCAAATTTACTACTCTTCCTTGTCATACTAAGGCTGAAAAGGTATTTGGATATTCTTAGCTCCGTTTTCCTGGTCATAACATTCAAAGTGAATGCATGTGCACATTTTTACAACCTTTCTTCACTGAACAATAAAATATCTTTATTAGTATATTGCTGATTTTCTTATAAGACAGTTATAATGTCATGCCAGCAAATGGGAAGTGAGCTTCTGCTACATACATTGCTAGGCAACAAACATCATCAGTGATACAGTGCTGGCTTACCTGTTCTTTAAAAAATTGCTTCTGAAAATTATTATGTACATTTAGTTCTGAAGAGAGTTGTTTTTTGTGACTCTGAAAAAAGATATTATGACATAAAGTCATCCATTTTTGATGCAGTCAAGGCTGAAACAACATTAACAGAGTTGACAGATGTGTCATGAAGATGTTGCTGCGGCCTAAACAAACAGTGTTGTTGATAAATAGGAGCATTCAGTACCTGACATGGCAGGAGTAGCCTGTGCTTGAAGACAAACGGTTACGCAAGCATCTTGGTAGTAATTCTTCTTGTGCTGTGAATTGCTTGTATTCGTTCCTATTACTAGTTTGTGTCTGGGCGTTTAAATGGGTTTTTATGTATGAGTTTTATGTCTGCTACTATATATTTTTTTCTTTTACTGGTTCTGTATTGACTGCTGTTTATTAAAGAACTTGATTGTAGATGTAAAAGATTAAGAATTCGTTTGTACTGCATGTACTTACATATTAATAAATCACAAGATATTATTATTTGCTTTAAATGAAGTTAACATACTCCTGCTACAAAGATGCCTGAACACTTATAGTTTCAGCACCATATTAATCTTTGAGTTTAATACAGAGAATTAAAGCTGCAAGATGCTGTTGTATTCAGTAGTCCTAGCTTTGATTCCACGAGTCTCCATTTGCCTGCTAAGCTATTGTAAGCCACTCACCAGACTGACTTCTTGGTTTCCAATAACAGCAGGTCTCAACCCAACCATGTAATCCTGCATTATAAAATGCATAAATAAGTAATTAGTTAAATACTCATAGATGAGTCATGCCATATTTGGTCTGCTCTGACTTCTGTCCTGAATTTCAGAAAGTCTGGCTTTCATGGAAACATTGATGTACTCTGGATGGTGCAGGAAAAGTACTTTATTGCTGGAGGAGAGGTATTTAAGTGATTTGTAATATGTCTGGTAGTAAAACTGTGATGAGATCCAGAGAAGCTGATGCTTAGTGCCAGCTTTGTTAATTGGACCATAATGATTTCAGATCCATTTGACAAGCTAGGGAGGTGGCTAAGGGAAGAATCATTAAGTGAAGCAGATGGCATTAGAAGGCTTTCACTATCAGTTTGTACATGAAAAAGCATCACTCTCTAAGGTACCAAGACGTTTGAGGCATCCCCCACTCTGGAATTATAGATAAACTCACTAAACTAGGTATAAATCCCTATGTCACAAGATGGGTTGCCAACTGGCTCACTGACAGAACCCACACTGTGAAAGCTGCAGATTCCAAATCCAACGTCAGACCAGTGACAAGTGGAGTACCACAGGGTTCAGTCCTGGGACCTCTCCTGTTTGGTATCTACTTTTCTGGAGTACATGCTAACACAGAAGGTCTTTGGCTAACTAAGTTTGCAGATGACTGCAAACTAGGAGCCATAATTGAAACTCCTAATGATGTGGACATCCTACAAAAGGGCCTCACTGAGACAGATGCCTGGTGTCAAAGCCATGGCCTCAAGCTCAATGCCAAAAAGTGCATTGTCATCCCCTTTGGTAAAAACTCTGTACCCATGAGCTACCACATAGGTGACAGTCTACTTAACACCGAAAGTGTGATAAGAGACCTTGGAACACAGGTGGACAGTAGTCTCTCCTTTGATAATCACATCGCCACAGTAGTCAGGAAATCCTTCTACATGGCACACCTCATCACAAAAGGCTTTTCATCCAGGAAAAAAGAGGTCATTGTTCCCCTCTACTCATCACTCATTAGACCTATTATAGAGTACAACACCCCTTTTGGTATATACTTCAAAAGACATCTACAACATCTGGAAAGGCCACAGAAATATCTCACAAAGAGGATTACTGGCCTCAAACAGATGCCCTACGCTGACCATCTCAAAAAACTCCAGCTTTACTCCGATGCATATCGCCTACTCAGAGGTGATCTCTGCCTAACATACAAAGCTATGTCAAATCCAGAGCTATTTGACATGCTCCACTTAAAGAAATCCCAATCCCTCTGAGCTATATGCTCTAGGGAGCTAAACCTTGTCACCACAATTAACAGAACATGCTGTAGGGATAGATTCCTGTCCCAGAGACTTCCCATATTCTGGAACAAACTACCTATCTATATCAAACAAAGCTCCTCATTAGTACTCTTCAAGAAAAATTTTGATGATTGGACTTCCACGGTGGTGCAGCGGTAGCATTGTTGCCTCACAGCAAGAGGTTCTCCCATTCGATTCTCGGCTTAGGTTAGGAGTGCCTTCTGTGTGGAGTCTGCATGTTCTCCCCGCGGTCGAGTGGGAGTTCAAAAGACATGCGTTGAATGGGCGTGCCTTCATTCAAGGTTGGGCATCGGGCTGGCAACTCGACACCATAAAAACTAACTGCCAATCATTAGCGGACCGGAGTTCCGCTGTGGTGACCCCTAACCGGGAAAAGCCGAAAGACAAACAACAACAACAACAACCCCAGGGATCACTTCTGTGGCTCTGCTCAACAGGGGCACAGGAAAATAATTTTCTTGGGTGGTGAAAGCCAGGGTACCTTTTTGGCTAGGCTCGTATAGGCCCTAGGGCCAATAGCCTAGTACCTACCTATGAATCTATACACACTTGATTGACATTTGATGAACTTGTTTCATTTTGTGTAGATCATTTTTCACTTGCTAACAGGTGATGAGAACCCAGAGTTTATATACGTGTGTGTGTGTGTGTGTGTGTGTGTGTGTGTGTGTGTGTGTATATATATATATATATATATATATATATATATATATATATATATATATATACACATAGATATAGGTATAGATAAAGATATATCTGTATATCAAAAAAGAACAATCATTTTAGAGTGTATCTAAAATTATCAAAACCTACACAGACTAAAAGTAATGTTTTCACAGCAGGATGGCACCCCCCAATAACACATGCTAATTATATATACTAACCTCAAAATGCAGAGAATACCAGGATAAGGGCAAATTCCCTGACCCGACTGCACTGTGATCTCATACAAAAAGCTGCCAGCAAAAACATAGGCAAGAGAAGAAAGTTTACTCATATGAGCATTTGCTTTTTTTAACATCACTAAAAAGTGTTCCCTTATATGACTCTTTGCTCTTCTGGAGCACCACTAGTGACTTGAATAACGCTGACACCAAATAATCATTGTTTTGCATGTCAAAACACAACTAAGCATGTGTCGAACATCAATCTCAGTGCATGCAAAAGCCTTAAAACAAAATTAAAAAGGAAACCTTGTTTTTAGCAGAGGAGCAAGCATACCTCTCAAGTGTATAGATTTTTGCAGAATGTCCAGATTTTTCCCTCATTTTTTGGTCCATTTTTCATAAACTTGTGGTTTTCTGGCAAATTAGTGGCAAATCATTAAAGACTGAAGTTAAAAAAAATAATGAGAGAGATTTGAGTTTCAGACTTCATACCATTCAGAAAATTCATGCTAATATAAAACCTGTTAGTGTATCAACTTTCTAAGTTTGTAAGAGCAATATTTAAAAATTGTCCATATTTTTGGGCCTTTTGTCCCACTTTTATTTATGGCTTTGTCTAGATTTCTTGCTCTGAGAGGTTGAGAGGTATGGGAGCAAGCCCCCCACACCCTGCTCATTGTATATTCTAACTCAGAGATCTCACAGTTCTCAGGGAAAGTGCAAATTCCCAAACTCCAAGAATCGTCCAGTCTACTGCTTTACTACTTTTGTTGACAGGTGCCAACCTTCTGTTTAGTCGACCAAATTGTGTCAACTAAACATATGTCGACAAAGGTGCTGTTCAACAAAAGTAGCGCTGTCCAAATACATATACATAAATTATTAGAGCAGACAGGAAGGTAAAAAATAGGTGGAGGGGTAGCCATCTTATTTAAGAGCAGTCTCACACTTTTTCCACAAAGCCAATACAGAGATAACCTCTTAAACATAGAAATCCTACCTACTATACTTCAACTTAACCAAAACAAATTCATAATCATTATAGTTACCTATGTCCCACCTGGAAATAGCATCTCCACTGTACAGCACATCATCCAGTCTATATAAAATTCCATAGTCCAAGAAACTGTCATTATGAGTGACTTTAATATAGACTGGACAACTTGTAATTCACGTAACCCTAGCAATCACATCAACCTTTATGGCTTAACACAATTCATTCAAGCTCCTACATGGATAAATAAAAACTCCAACCATCAGTCTATACTGGATTGGACACTAACCAACAAACGTCAGAATTATCAGATTAGTGGCTGCTTACCTGACAGCCTTAGTGACCATATGGCAACCTATATATATTGAAAAAAACATCAATACTGTCAAGCTCACCACCTTCCACCAAATCTGTAGTAAAAAAAACTTTGACCCCCACGACCTGATCAATACCCTAAAAAAATGTAACTGTTCTCTACTAAAAAAACCTGCCCCTTGATGCTGCAGTAAATTATTTCAATAGTACCTTCCTTGAAATTCTAAACAAATTGTCCTCCCCCAAGTCAATTTGTATTAAAGCCATATACACACCATGGCTAACTAATGACACCAGAATCCTACTTAGGAAAAAAGACAAAGCTTGGCAAACATGGCTCACCTGTAAAACCCAAATCAACCATATCACATTCCAGCAAATTAGAAACAAGGCTAAACACCAAATCAACCTAGATAAAAAGAACTTCTACTATAACCTGCAACATAAACACCAGCATAACCCCCCACAATTTTGGAATACCATAAATGTTGTTCTCCACCCAGGACATTCCACTACCCCTTCCCCCAACTTACCACACTCTCCTACCACCGTTGCAGAAGAATTCAATAAATACTTCACTGAAAGTGTACTATCTCTAATTAAAAGTAATTCCACAGAACCATCGCTATTCTCCAAACTTCTAAATATGAACTCCAACTCCTTCTCCTTTAAGCCTGTTCCCGCAGCTACCATTAAGAAACTACTGAAAGAGCTGAAACCCTCTTCATTAGCAGCTGACAAGTTACCGGTCGAATATTTAAAACTAGCAGCTGAAGCTACATCTTATCCAGTGTTGATCCTTATTAGTAGGCTCATAGCAGAACAACACGTCCCAGCAATACGGAAAATTGCACACATTATCCCCTTACCAAAGGCAGAAATTCCACAAAACTGACCAACTACAGACCGATTGCTATTCTCCCTCCACTATCTAAACTCCTCAAAAGATGTATCCACTCCCAACTGATTCATTATCTTACCTTCAACAGCATGCTAGCAACATGTCACATGGTTTTAAGCCCCATCATAGTACCACAACTACAGTCCCCAGTTTCACCAATATCATCAACCAACTGAAAAACAATGGTAAGATAGTCTCTGCTGTCTTTCTAGACATGCCCAAGGCCTTTGATATGGTCTCCCACCACAAACTATTAAATACACTCTCCCAGTTGAACCTCAGCCCCTCTGCACTTCATTGGTTCTGAAGCTATCTACCGGACCATCAATAATCTGTAAAATGGCTTAATCTCCTATCCCCTCCTCTTCCCATCACACTAAGAGTACCTCAAGGCTCAGTTCTTGGGTCTCTACTCTTCACTGTTTTTACAAACAACCTCCATAGTGCTACCCCACTGGCTTCAACTATCCAATATGCAGATGACACAGCACTTATATGTGCCACTAATAACCTGCAACACCTCCATGATATAACCCAAAAATCATTCTCAGATACTGAACTATGGCTCTCTAACCATCAGCTCATACTCAATCTCAATACAACAAAACTCATGATCTTCCAGCCCACAGCATCTTCTACATTACAGCTCGGAATAATACTAAAATTAATGCCGATTCACAAACAAAACTACTAGGTGTAATAATAGATAACCTAAAATTTGACCTACATATAGCACAAATAATTAAGAAAGTTAACAAAAAATGGGTACTCTTTACAGACATAAAAATTATCTAACACCTCTAGGGTTGCCATTGCTAGAAACTATCTTCTATCAACACTTCTGTATGCTTCCCCAATTGTCACCAATCTTAAAAAGACAGATTTAATTAAACTTGAAACATGCTACAATAAAATAGCTGAATTTACAACTGACTGCCCACATCATACCCACCACTATCACTCCTTAAAAAAACTCTGCTGGTTAGAACTTCCACAACTTCTATCCTATAACCAATTAACCTTAGCACACAAACTAGTATATCAACCTGAAAAAACCCTGCCCTTCTAAATATTCTCCAGCCCCATGCCACAAATAGAAGTCTTTTCTCAAGAAATACATTTCTACTACAAGTGTCCAAATCCAGTAATGCAGCAGGGGACTCCTTATTTTCTCATCATGTAGCAACAAGGTAGAATTCACTGCCTTACAGCATCAGAACCACCACAAATACCAACCAATTCAAAAAGATTCTTAATGACACCTGGCTTTGTTCCTGTACTACTTCAGGCTAACTAGTTTTAATAGTTTCTGGCCATAGTTTTTCTTCTTCACTGACCACCTCATAATCTGTGCTCTCTCTCATGTCTATATAATCTAACCTCCTCTTATTCTATCCAATTTCCCCCCTACAAACCCTTCCTCAGCTTACTTTGAGAAACGATAATGACTGCACTACAATAAAGAATTATATCAGATGATTGTATAATAGAAATGTCAGCTATAATAGCATAGAATGAAATTTCTGGTGTACTGTATGTCTTGTATATTTTTTGGATAATTTCTTGTATAAATTTTGTATAATTTCTTGTATAAGTTTTATATAATTTGTGGAGCTTTTCTCTCCTGGCCTCTGCTGAAAATGGGTCTTATCCCAGTCGGACTTTCCCAGTAAACAAATGTAAATTAAATTAAAAAAAAAATTATATATATATATATATATACACACACACCCCCACATAGTTTAGGTAAATATTGTGTTCTGCAAAGAGTTATTCATTACAGTTATAAATATCCATGTGTATGGTTTAAAATGTTTAAAGTATGTGGGAGGCTGTGCCCCCCCCCCCCCAACTATATATAGTAACTCCAGAATTGCACTATAGTGGGGAAAAGGGCATATACATTTTACTTTAATATGTCAGTGTTTTGGTCTCAGTCAAATGAAATTTAGGTCATATGAAGTAAACCCTATATACATATATATATATATATATATATATATATATATATATATATCTGTGTGTGTGTGTGTGTGTATATGTATTAAATGTGTGCATGTATATATGAATGTATGTCAGTACAGAAAGTCAGAATGTTGAACACAAAGTCAACCAGCACATTTATGGAAGATGGGAAGAATGTGAAGCAGCCATTGAAAAGCCATGCAGAAATGAGAAAAACATGCAGAATCGACATTGATAGTGGATGGCAGTGCTGAACCTCAGACCTTGGAGTTGCAAAGCAAAGATCTGCAGTTAACCACTCTGATCTCTTGGTAATCACAGTGTTGTTAAGGTCATACCTAGGATCACAGCCTCACAGCTTAGCTGGGCATTATACTTATCCTGAAAGTCACAGTTTTGTAGATTTTGTGCCAGTTGTACAGCTCATGTTAAATTTCTGAATTGAACTCGGCTAGCTATATCAACTCGCTTCAGAACTTTTTAGAGAAAGGGATTCACTGCTGATGAGATTTACCACGATGAAGAAAGGGTATGCAGCCAGTCTTCTGCCATGGACTTGTATGGGAAAAAAATCCCTTACACATGTTAATTCCTTAAACATCTTGTATTAGAGGCAACATGGGATATATGCAAATAACCCTTTAAAAACATTACACATTTCAGCTACATGGCAATTCTGAATGTCCATTTTTTTTCATTTTATCTCTATTTATGGACAAATTCAGGCCAATAAAGCCAAATCCCACTAGCTGTGGACATACATGTTTCAGCCTTCTAATGGCATCATCAGCACAGCATACATGGGATATTTGGCTAACCTTTAGAAACACAAGGTTGTCCTACCCAGCTGATATCCATAGCCATTAGGGTGTCTGCAAAAGATCCCAGCCAACAAACTAAAATTATGAGTAAAAAGGTCTCACAGAAAAAAACAATCTATGCCTAGTATAGTAGATATCCTCAGATCCAGCTCTGATGGATCTCTTGCACATCCACAAGACAAACAGTGGCAGAAACATTAGATCCAAGGACCTGAACTTTGTCTTTGACATAAATAGCAGCTGCTGGAGACACTAATTTCGGTTCTCAAAGAATTCCCATGCTATAGAATAAGCTACCCAGCTATGTGAAGCTGAGTTCACCCTGACCCTATTTAAAAGAAACCATGATCATTGGATGGGAAATCACAGATTCATCACCAGTCTAGCCTCCATGTCTCTGATGGATGGAACTCGACAATAAGTAAGTGAATCCTTAACCAACATACCCCCCCATAACCCTCTACCTCTTTACTAACATACCCCCACCATATAGGCATCCAAGCAATTCTGAGACAAAACTGGGTTGGGCTACACCACTAGGTTTGTAAAGACCCTGGTGATCATTAGCCAGTATAAACCTATAGATATGACCCTAAAAAGTTATTATACTCGCACTTAACTCAGGAAATGTGTATTCTTCATGACTCGAGCCATAAGTGTAAGCATAACTGTTGTGATATTTTTCTTTTATAGATTTATAGCTGTGACATTGTTATGCATCACCTGAGTTTGTAATCCTTTGATTTAGCATTGATAAATTTTATTTTGCATTAAATTACTGAAATTAATCTAGTAATGTTATGTATGTATTTATTTAGCTGACATAAAATGTCTTACTTGACGTTTCTTGGTTTTCCACAATTACTTCACGTTTTCATAAAATGTTTTGACATGACTGCAAATTTACCAAAATAAAGAATTTATTGACTATGTCATTAACAGTAAGTGAAATGCATTGTGGAATTACAGCTGTACGCAAATTTGTGTTTAAATGTTTCTTTGGTTACAAAAGCAGTTTAAATGTATTTTGTTTGATTTCTAAACTTCCCTAAATATCCTTAAAAGATGTTTCTGTCCACAGGCAGTTCAGGTGAGAGCTGTCTTCCTTACAGTTTGATCAGAATGCTACTAACAGACTTTCTGACTAGTTAGAGCTAGGTATGAGAACCTGACATTGTTTAAAATGTACATAAATAAAAGAATCATTTGGTACTGTTGGGATTTCTACACTTACTTTGTTGTCTTGACATGTGACTATTTTTTTTTTTTATTAAACAGATTCTGAATTGTGTGAATCCTGATAATGAGAATAGTCCAGAAATACCAGTGAAAGCCTTGAACTGTGACACCATCACACAAGTGAAAGAAAAAATCTTGGATGCAGTGTATAAAAATGTACCATATTCACAGAGACCACGGGCTTGTGACATGGACCTAGGTAGGCAGGAGTTTTGCTTCTAAAAGTGTACTTTTCTGAGCTTGAAATATCAGAATTAAAATAATATGCACATGCTAAGGACAGCATCCTTCAAACATTGTTGTGCACAAAAAAGCAAGAAAATGTATATAAGAATATAGAACCGTACGATGACTTCCATATTCTGGCATGGTTGTGTTCCAGCCCATATGGTATGTCTTTGAGAAAGAGTAAATGTATGAAACTAGTGTAGGCAAGTATTTTTTGGTGTGTTTGTACATGTGTGTTTGTGCACACTTATGTGTCTTGAGGTAAATTTTATGTTAAGTATGGTTATGCATTTGAAAAACTTTAGAAAAACAAAGATAAAACTTGTTGATATCAGCTTGAAAGAATTTTGAGTTAGATTTGTGAAATGTGTGCACTACACATGTACCACAGTGGAAGTCTTTTTTTTTTTTCTTTTCCAGAGCTCCCCCACCCCTACTGTCTGCCAAACACTGAGTGTCTGTCTGACTCAAGTCCATTCAGTGTTCATCATATTGATCACTGCTGCAGTAGCCTTAGCTATATGGGTTATATCTTGCCAAGGATAAAATGGCCAGCCAGCTTTCAAAGCTTCAGGGCACTTTACATGCACTCAAACTGTCTAGCAGCTTGAGCTGAGCTGGCTAAAAGACAAGTTTGGGTGCAAAGCCCTTTATAACTTTGCTGCTACCAAAGAGTATGCTCCTGTGAGGCTTTTGAGGATCGACATTCGAATTGTGTTTTCCTTTGTTGAGTAGTAAAGTTCTCTTTGGGAGAAAAAAACTTCCATTTTCTTACATTTATTGATGTTTTATTAGTTTCCTCTTCAGGAAGTTTATTTTATAGTTAGGAGTGTTGTTTTAATGGACAATCTCAAGACTATAATGTAGTTTTAAATGAAGCACTCATTTTTTTCTCCCAGTTTAAAAGTAGTGTTATCTAACTGAAAACATATTTTCTGTGCTTAATTTTCCTTGATAGGTCTTGCATAGTATTTGAAAGTACTTTTTACTGTGTTTTTCTGTTGAAAAGTAACCTCTGTCGACTGGTTGTTTTATCTTCATTTGCTGCATTGTCTTCGCCAGGAAAGAGGCACTGTTCTCAGCTTGACCATGGAATAGACTACCGGGTCCATGATTGGGCCTTCTTCCAGCTGCAAAAAGAAAAAGTTAAGCAGACTGCCTTTGCCACCATAGCAGGCTAGAAGTTTGCCTCAATTGCTGGTGGGTAACTCTGCTGTAGACATTTGTTGTACCTCAGACCACTCATCTTTTAAACCAGATTCCTCTGTTGTAGCACCTATAGGTATGGATTGTGGTTTAGCCGTGTCTTCTGTGGCTATTGGTGTCCCCTCAGTGGTCAAAGGAGAGCCACTCTTGTCGGTCCTGGGAGAGGGAACAGGGAAAGTTTCCCTGTTTTTTTTTTTTTTTTTAACAGGAAACATCTTTATTAAAATATCATGTATGATATAGGCAATCATACATTTATATAAAAGAAAACAAACCATATTGACATAATTTTAATTGCAAACACCACAAACCATATTGACATAATTTCAGTTGCAAACATTAATATGCTCAGTCATTATCAGTCATACGTTACAAAGCTCATTCCAATTTTGCCTACTTTTAAACCTTGTCCCTCCTCAGCATGTATTGTTCCCACAGATTCCCATTTTTTTCTGTGTAATTTGCTCCTACCCTTTTCTAAAGATCTCACTTCCAGTTGTTTTATCTCTGTTACTACATTCACTACTTCTAGTAAAGCTGGTTTAGATTTTGATTTTCATTTTCTAGTAATTTGCTTTTTTGGCAGCCACCATAATTAGACTCAGCAAGGTCTCACTATGTCTAGGCAATTCCAATTCTGTGTCATAGTTCAAAAAAATAATTTCCTTAGTTACATCAGTTTGCTCCCCAGTATCTCTGACAGAGCAATCTGCAGGGAATGTTTAAAGCCTGCCAATTCATTGCACTTCTATTAAATATGTTCCCAGTTACCACTTTCTTCCCTGTCACACCTCCAACATTTACTGTCTATCAGAAGAAAAGTTCTTTGGAGTCTACATGGGGTATAAAAATACCCATGTAAACACTTCCAAGCAAAGATCCTAAATCTCCTAGATTTTGTTGCATATTTGGGAGACATACATATATCCTCCCACTGTTTCTTTGTGAATTGCTTATCCAGTCTCTCTTCCCAATCCTTTCTAAACTCCTCTGATTGATTCTTATAGTTATCATGCAATATTTTGTATGGTCTAGTAAGCATTCCTTTTTTAACAACAGCTTCTGTTCTAGATTTTGCTAAAAACTCTACCAGTGCTGGTCTTTTGGTTAGGATCACCCTATTTCTTTCCCTTTGCCTATTCTCTGATATCAATCCTTGATAGGGAAGACAATCTCTATCCTGCAGTCCAAATAAATTCTTGACCTCTTTCCATTCTATTACCTTTCCCTCTCTAATTATTTTTTCCCAATACCTTGATCCTTTTACCAGTTTTCTTCAATAAATTCCAGTTGTGTCAGAATGCTTTGCCCATCGCTGGGAAAGCCGAGGCTGTCATTAGTAACATGGTTGTCCCTACATTTCCTGTCAAAAAAAAACAGAAAGCTAAGCATGTATCTAGTCCTCTTCAATTTTTGTTATACAGGATTAGTTTACTGGGTCTGGCTCGGGGTTTAATTCAGGCCATTGATCGACCATGTAAAGTAGTTTCTGCTAAAAGAAAGAGGGATTCCTGTTTTTCTGAAGAGATTCAAGATTCTGAATCTGAACAGGAAGATACATGAATGGATTCAGATTTGTTCCCATTTCTGATTTAGACTCAGAGGAGAGCTCAGTTTCTGATTCTTCCTGTGGGGGGTTTCTTTTTCTCTGAAACTATTGCTAAAATGAGTCAATGTTTTCAGTGGGAGAAGAGTGAGATTTCTGAGTCCCTCAGAAAATAATATGAATTGTTACAGAAGAATTTTCCCAGAACTTACACCCATTCCTCCTGTTCTGTCAGCTGTAGAGAATGTATGTGTTACTCCCTGCAATTTTCCTGTTAGTCAGCCATCTGCTCCTAAAAAGGCAGATAGGATGTATAAAATTCCTCAGCCGTTTACATTTTTGTACACTATTCCCAAATCTGACACAGCAGCTGTAGCCTTTATTGGCCCCACTGCTGCTAAGCACTTTCTTAATTCCACTCCTTCTTTTTCTGATAATGGGAAATTACTGATAAGCATGGGGAAAAAGTGTATATTTCTTGAACTTTGGTTTTCAGAATTTTGAATTGTCACATTCATATATTAAAGTTTGTTCAAACAATTTGTGAAAGTATGAGAAATGTTTTATCTGCAGTTTCTACTTGTGAGGAAAAATTTGCTTTAAATAACTTAGTTTCTTCTATTGCACAGGTGTCTACTTATTGTTTACAGTCATACAGTGTGTATATGGCTCTGTTGATACTTCTTTCAGGGCTATGGCCACTGGTACTGTTTTGTGGTGATTTGCATGGCTGAATACTCAGAACCTTACAGATGATGTTAAAAATGAGATTTTAAATTCTCCCTTGGAGAGAGATTTAGTATTTGGCTTCCTACGCTACAGAGATGATCAGAAAGTGTAATGAAAGGGGCAAGCTAATCCTGGGAATCTGTAAGATTTTTCAGGCCTCCTTTTAAAATTGTCCAAAGGGTCTTCCTTCTCCTCTTCCATTTTTGGCAGAAAACAGATTAGAGTCTCAACAGACTTCTTTTAAACAGATGTGTAGGAAAGAATGGCAAGGGAGTTCCAGAAAAAAGTCTCTGTCCTCCAAACACCAAGGACAGTCCAATGTGTCTGAATGACTATTCAAGATACCTTTTAACCCATTCCCACCCTGCCTCCTCACCCCCTTCTACTCACAGAATGCCTTAATCACCATTTCTCTTTCTGGCAACAAACTGCTTCAGACAAATGGGTTCTGAATTTCATTCATCAAGGTTACAGGTGGCAGTGGGAGGAAATTCTTCCTTTCCAGAGTATCATTCATCATCCTCCAGAACAGACTGTCTTATTTCCACCTGTTCATTGTCACATGCTGTCCAAAGGACTGATAGAACCAATTCCTCCTTCACAAATGCGGAAGGATTTTTATTCAAGAATGTTCTTAGTGCCAAAGAAAGTAAATGCTTGGAGAGCAATTCTATATCTTTGTTTCCTAACCCTTTTGGTGATAGTGCCCTAATTCAGAATGTCGTCACTTCACAAACTGTTACCTCTTCTTCCTTTTTCGTGTTTCCTGGTAAAACTCGACTAATAAGATACTTCTTATCTCCTCTGGACTTCAGATGTTACTTAAGTTTTTTTATTTTTTTTTTTATTTTTAATTTTTTTATGTCTGGATCACATTATCAGTTCTCTGCCTTAACGGTTTGGACAATCCACTGCACCAAGAGTGTTCACAAAGTGTCCAGCTCCAGTTATAGCTCATTGCAGGCTACAGGGCTTCCACATTTTTCCAAACGGAGTTGACTTTCTTGTTTTTGCAGAGTCTTTTTCAAAGTGTCAGGAATTTCTCTCTTAGGTGAGAGATCTTTTACACAAGTTGGGATTTGAAGCAAATAGTCAAAAGTCTTTCTTGACTCTCACACAGGATTGTGTTCCTGGGATATTAACTGGATACCTCAGTTCAAAGAGCTTTTCTTCTGCAGGAAAAAATAAATCCTTATTTAGATCCATTTGTAAGGTTTTCCACCCAGACTTCAGTCAATGCAAGAGAATACTTCAGTATTTTAGCTCTGATGACATCTATGATTCTAATGATACCCCTGGCAAGACTCCATATGAGAAAGATACAGTGGTATCACAAATGTAATTATTTATTTATTTGCTTTTTGTTTACTGGGAATCTCCACTGGGCCTAGTCTAACCCACTTTCAGTGGAGACCTATGGAGAAAAGCTCCACAGTATAGACATTACAATTAAAAATTTACAATTCATCAGCACAATTCAGCATTACAGTGATCTAATTCTACAGAAATAAATGTCAGTTAAAACTACAGAGATAAAATTCTAAAGAAAAATGAAAGAGCAATCACAAAAAATGAAAAGCAATTACAAAAGTAATTGTGTATTACAGAAGTGTGAAGTGTTAAGCAAACAGTAAAGAACTTAAGTATCTACATGGATTATAGGATCTATCAGCTGTCTCTACAGTTATGACTGTTTTCCCAACATTAGTGAATGACAAGAAAATTTGGAAGTTACACAATTTTCTAAGGGGGCTTGGTACAGGTACATATCCAGCAAAAGATCGATGGTTATGAAGGGAAGTTTTGAAGTGAGTGAAATTTTGAATAGTTCTAATGGGTAGAGGTAAAGCATTCCCACTCTTGGCTATTGAAAGTGAGTAAAGAAGCCGATTGGGTGAGAGGTTAGGTTTGTAAATCTCTAAGAGTTTCTTATCCCCAAATCTAATCAAATCTCTTTGGTCCCTCCCCTTGTTTTTTTTTTTGGTCTCTTTGGTCCTAGCATCAGCACCCTGTATCTTTGCAAATCCCAGTGCAGGGGATTGTCAGAAGAGAAATCTTGTGGTGGAGACAACAGATATCCTTAAATCCAGGTCTCCCCTCCCTGCTCCAAAGCAGTGAGTCAGTCACCACAGACACTTCAGACTTTGCTTGGGGAGCAGTTTCAGGAAGGATAAAGGTGCAGGGGTTTGGGACAATAAGGAGAGACCACACGCACATAAATATCTAGGAGATGCTTGTCTTGATCAACGCACTCAACTCTCTGAACCATCTTTGGCCCCCGGAACCTCTTCATAGTGGTTTCAGACAATATCACAGTCATGTGGTACTTAGCAAGCAAGGGGGGAACCAGGTTGTACTCCCTTTGCAGACTAGCCATGTTAGCATGAGATATAGCTTCACAGCACAGTTTCACTCTGCAGGCATTCTACATTTTGTCAGGGAAAAATTATGTGCCAGACAAGCTGAGCAGGTTCAGTGGTTCTCACTTCTTTTGGAAATAGCTAGGGGCAATTACAACAAGCTTCTTCACAGACTGGATCTATTTACACAAGAATAGGGATGTTTGATATACTCTAACACCATTTTCATTTGACTGCCTGGATGATAAGGTCTTAAGTCCTTTTAGATGCCTGTTTACAATGGAAGCAAGAAAGCCTGCTACAAGAAAATTGTATATTAGTAAATGGAAAAGGTTTTCTAGTTGGTGCCAGCAACATACCCAGCACCCACGCAGAGCTAATTGTTCTATGGTTTTACAATATTTGTGTGAGTTACTATCCTAAGGCCTTTCTTATCCCTATATCAAGGTTCATTTATAGACCATTTCAGCATGTCTGCCCATAGATCCTCCTCTTTCAAGACAGTTGCATGTCAAAATGTTCTTGAAAGGGTTTGCATGAGAAGCCACCAAAAAATCCTGTACCCCTCCTTGGAATCTGAATTTTGTGTTAGAGAAGCTAACACTTCCTCCATCTGAACCAGTTAATCAGGCTGACTTGAGGTTCTTAACATGGAAAACAGTTTTACTGATTGCCCTGACCTATGGAAGAAGGGTGAAAGCTCTTATGATAAGTTGACGATACCTCATTTTCCATATGGACAGGATTTATTTGAGAACTAATCCTTTTATGCTTAAAGTGATATTCAAGATTACTTTAAGTCAAACTACCCATCTTCCTGTTTTCTTTACTGAATCTAAAATGAGGGAGAAAGGATACTGCATACCTTGGATATCCACAGACAACTCGGTTACTATCTTGGCAGAACTAAATCTTTCAGATCTTCAGATCAATTGTTAATTTCTTTTGAAGGTAAGAAGAAGGGACAACCAGTGTGAAAACAGACTATTTCCAAATAGTTATCTTTTGTTATACTCACCTTAATAAATCTATTCCAGGAAGAGCCAAGGCCCTCTCTACAAGGGCTTTGGCTACAAATATGGCTTTTGGAAAGAGCTAGATTCTAGAAGTATTCTAAAAGCTGCTACTACATCCCCTGTACATATTTTACAAAGCACTATAAGCTTGGTTCCTTCTCTAGGTCCACATCATGCATTGCTAGGGCCATTCTCCTTCCACCTCCCAAATGTATATATCTCTGGTAATCTACCCATATAGTAAAGGCTGCTGCAGCAGAAATCAATATGATGAATATAGTACAGGTGTGTAAGTTGAACTCACCATAACAGTAGAAGTTTGAATGATCACTGCTGCAGTAGGCAGCCCCTGCCTCTATCTTGTTTTTTGTTGTGTTGCTTACACTAGGGTGTGGACGTTTATGTTTTGTTGTTCCTGGCATAGTCATTTCACCTAAAGTTGTCATTTAGTCAACTCATCTCAAGCTGCTAGAGAGTTTGGGCACATGGAGGGTGCCCTAAAGTTTTTGAAACTGACAAGCCACTATATCCTTGGCATGATGTAACTGATGTAGGTAAGGCTACTGCAGAAGTGATTTTTCAAACATCTAATGTTATGGTAAGTTCAACTAACATAACTGTACTTACTCTAGTTAATGGGGAATCTTCTGTCAGATCCTCTGGGATGGAAGCCTTTGGGGATGTCATCTAGGTAACTGTTGTGATGTTTGTGCTTTCACAGATATCCCAGCTATGATATAAGAGTGTTATTTTATGAATGGCCTCAGCCCCCCACCTACCACCTTTGGTAGTGATGTGGGGGACTTACATCGCCATTGAGACTGCTAGTGCCCATGTAACAACCCAAGATTGCTTGTCCCCTCCCCCTGGACACTCTCTTTTATTGTGGATGACTATCACTAGCTTGTGTAGCCACACACACACACACACACACACACACACACACACACACACACACACACACACACACACACACACACACACACACACACACACACACCAGACTCTTACTGTTAACTTTGGCATCATCCTCAAAAAGAGATTGTGTCTGTGAGAGTTGGAGCAAGACTTGCTGGAATAACCCACCTCCTCCCATAATAGGCATGCCCATCATCCCCTGCTGTCAAGTACTTGAGACGCTAACCAAACTTAGTTCACATGGGTCATAGTCAGGGCTTCATCTGTATTTGCCACTGGCATGGCTAACCCCACAGTGGAATTTTGCCTGACAACATACAGTTTTGCTTAATTTGCCTTTTCCGTGGATGCAAACAAGTTGTTGCATGACTACTTACTTGGAGTCAGTGATCTACTGTTTCCTGCATCTTAAATGTGAACAAGTGATTAAGTTCATAAGTTCATAGGAGGTTACTAGGCTGGTGCCCCTAGAGCCTTTACAAGCCTAGCCATATTAATCCCAAGTATCTACACTAGTGACCAAAAAACAGCCAGGCAGCAACAGCAGTAGTCCAATAAAGGTCTATCCCTCAGCAGTGTACCAGTATAACAGGAAACACACAGCTCCCAGCAATACAAATTGAATAAAACTTTTTTGGATTGAAGCACTTTTCTTTTCACCATGTGAAACTTCTTCAGAATAAATAATCTACTCATTGTTGTTCTTAAATACCCATAATGGGTTGGTACAAATTTAAAATCAACCATTTCATTGGATGCTAGTTCCAAACAATTAACTTAAATAACCATAGAAAAATCACAGTATTTTAAAAGTTAACTTTCCATTTCCAAGCCTCAGTCATGTTAACAGAAATAAGGTTATGCTAGCAAAGGATTATTGTAACTGTCAAACCAAGGGTGTGGTTTATTTGGTTTATTGCTCTCTATGTTATGCCTACTGTATAGGCAAAACTGAAAGAAGTCTGAAAAATAGGATATACGAACACATCCTTAATATTCACAAGAAAAAGGAAACTAATGCCTTATACAGACATGGTGTGTTATGTAAAAATGCACAGTTTAGATTTTGGGTTATTGAGCAAGTGAAACCCTCTGAACGGGGGGAAGACTGGGAGACCCAGTTAGAGCTTCAGGAGTTAATATGGTAACTCCAACTTGATGCCTGCACCAGTCCAGGGTTAAATGATCACCTCTCTATTGTTCCTGCTTTAAAAATGCAAGCACTGGTGTAGGTGACAGAACATAAATAAAATATAGTAGAACTATTAGATGCACTTTTTGTGCACTGTTTTTTCTTGTTTACACCAGAACACAAAGTATTTAAACCTGCATTCATGAGTATGCATATTTTCAAAGTGTATATTTTTAAAGTGGTTGTTTATGTAATATAAAAAACATGCACTTCAACTTTTAAAATTCTGTGATTTTCTATGGTTATTTAAGTTAATTGTTTGAAACTAGCATCCAGTGAAATGGCTGATTTTAAATTTGTCCCAACCCACTATGGGTATTTTAAGAACAACAATGAGTAGATTATTTATTATGAAGAAGTTTCATATGGTGAAACGTAAAGCGCTTCAATCCAATAAAGTTTTATTCAGTTTGTATTGTTGGGAGCTGTGTGTTTCCTGTTATCCTGGTACACTGCTGAGGGATAGACCTTTATTGTACTAATGCTGTTGCTGCCTGGCTGTTTTTTGGTTACTAGTGCAGTTTTTGTTGATTCAGCTGTTCACTTTGTGTTTGCTTAATCCCAAGTATTCCCATTTCTTCTTTTTGGGTAGTTTTCAGAATGAATTTATGAACAGAGCAGGACTGCGATCAACACTGGCTACCCCTGTCCATGAGGGACATGGGTGCCAACCCAGGGCGAATTTGCAGTCTCCCATCCAATTATCTAGGCTGCATTTGAATAGGTTCAGTGAGGAGATGTGTTTTGCATGAATAGGAAGTCTATTCCAGAGAGGCGGCACTCTCTGGGATACGTATATGTCTCTCCTGCATATTCTGGTAATGTTATAGGCTAGGTTAAGATATCTAGAGTAAGTGACTCTTGTGTCATTTGATTTGTGGGTGTGCAGCATTTCCATTAAGGCAGGGTCGGAGATTGCCCTATAGGCCAGGCATAAGTCGTCTCTCAGCAACCTGTAAGATACAGAGTAAATTGACAGGGCTTTCAGCCTGTCTATGTAGATTATGATTTGGAGTCCCTGCATTTTCTTAGTGAGAAACCTCTGAGGTCTTTCCAGATGCTGCAGCCGTCTGGTAAGGTACATGCAAAAGGGTGCATTATACTGTGTTAGTGGTTTGATGAGGGTCGATTACAGAGAAGTTACAACATCCCTTGACCTAGATGCTATGTCCTTGGTTATGTGGAGTGCTACTTAGAAGGCTTTCCTTACCACTGTGGAAACTTGGTGGCCGAAGTTCAGATTGCTATCAAAATGTGTTCCCAACTCTCATGCCACTGGGATGGAAGTAAGGGGGTTGCTGTCAAAACTGTAATTTGTAGGGAATTCCATTTTGCCAAAGGAATTAATAATGCATTTTTTGCATTTAATTTTAGACCATGGCTTTGGCACCAGTCATTCTTTTGTGTTAGCCCTTCTTGTAATACATTGATATAATTGGGGGGCTCAATGACTGCTCCCAGTTTGCAATCATCAGCAAACTTGGTGAGCCAGAGAACATCTGCTTTGGCCTTGACTTCTGAGAAATACATCCCAAACAGTAAGGGACCCAGCACAGACCCCTGTGGTACTCCACTGGTGACGGGTGCACTGGTGGAGGTAGTGTCACCAATTCTGACAGTGTCTTGTGTAGGTGAGCCATTTCATAGGTTCATAGGTTCATAGGTAGGTACTAGGCTATCGGCCCAAGGGCCTATGTAAGCCTAGCCAACAAGGTTCCCTGGCGTACGCCACCCAAGAAAGTTATTTTCCTGTGCCACTGTCGAGCAGAGACACAGAAGTGATCCCTGGGGTGTACTTCCTATTTCCCATCCAATCATCAAGATTTTTCTTTGAGTGCTAATGAAGAACTTTGCTTGACATAGATGGGTAGCCTGTTCCAGAGTATGGGAAGTCTCTGGGACAGGAATCTATCCCTCCAGCATGTCCTGTTTATTGTGGTGACAAGGTTTAGGCCCCTAGAGCATGTAGCTGAGAGGGATTGGGATTTTTTTAGGTGTAGCATGTCCAACAGCTCTGGGTTTGACATAGCTTTATATGTTAGGCAGAGATCACCTCGGAGTAGGTGATATGCGACGGAGTAAAGCTGGAGATTTTTGAGACGGTCAGTGTAGGGCATTTGTTTGAGGCCAGTAATCCTCTTTGTGAGGTACTTCTGTGGCCTTTCCAGCTGCTGCAGATGTCTTGTGAGGTACATTCCAAAAAGGGCATTGTACTCTATAATGGGTCTAATGAGTGTCGAGTAGAGGGAAACAATTACCTCTTTTTTCCTGGATGAGAACCCTTTTATAATGAGGTGTGCCATGTAGAAGGACTTCCTGACTACTGTGGCGATGTGGCTATCAAAGGAGAGACTACTGTCCACCTGGGTCTCAAGGCCTCTTATCACACATTCAGTGTTAAGTAGATTGCTGCCTATGTGGTAGTTCATGTGTACAGAGTTTTTACCAAAGGGGATGACACTGCACTTTTTGGCATTGAGCTTGAGGCCATGGCTCTGACACCAGGCATCTGTCTCAGCGAGGCCCTTTTGTAGGATGTCCACATCATTTGGGACTTGACAATGGCTCCTAGTTTGCAGTCATCTGCGAACTTCGTTAGCCAGAAGCCTTCTGTGTTAGCCTGTACTTCAGAGAAGTAGATACCAAACAGGAGAGGTCCCAGGAATGAACCCTGTGGTACTCCACTTGTCACTGGTTTGAGGTCAGATTTGGAGTTTGAAACTTTTACAGTGTGGGTTCTGTCAGTGAGCCAGTTGGCAACCCATCTTGTGACTTAGGGATTTATATCTAGTTTAGTGAGTTTAGCTATAATTCCAGAATCGGTGATGGTGTCGAAAGCCTTGGCGAGGTCATGATAGGCTGTGTGAACCACCTTACCCTCATCTATGGCTTTGGTGACTGCCTCAAAGAAGTCGATCAGGTTCAGGAGGCATGATCTGCCTTTCACAAACCCGAACTGGGTGAGATCCAGAGTTTGGAGGTTACCAATGTCTTTGTTTATGAGTTCCATGATGATACGTTCCATGGCCTTGCAGATCAGGCTGATCAGGCTAATAGGTCGATAGTTCCTGGGATCAGTAGTGGCTCTCCCTTTGTGAAGCGGGATAACTGTTGCTGTGCACCATTCAGTGGGCACAAAGCCTGATGCGAGGCTATTATTGAACATGGTGCTTAAATGGGGAACCAGTTGTTCTGAAGTTCATGTAAAATGCAGCCTGGGATGTTGTCTGGTCCCATGGATGCTGTGTTTTTGGCTTTAGAGAGTGCAGCTTTTACCTGCGTAATTGATTACAGGGACTCTGCGTTCTTCCTGTATAGATATAGGCCCTTTAGGGGGTGGGGGTAAAGTTAGCACTGAACCTATCTGCCAGGATGTTGGCAATATCAGTTGGTTCTGTAATTTTTGTGCCATTGTGCTGTAACTCAGAGCAGATCTGGGCGTTGCCATTGAGATTCTTGACATAGCTATAGAATGCTTTGTGGTTGTCCTTAGAATTAGTGGTGATTTTGTTTTTGTAGCTAGCTTTGGAGGATCTTATAAGGGATCTCAACTTCTTACTGAGGCTGACCAGGGAGCCCCTCCACTCATGGGATTTTACTCTCTTTTGCAACAGTTTCTTCCTTCTGTTGTACAGTTTGTTTATGGCAGAGGACCACCAGATTGGCTTCCATTTTTTGGAGGATAGCGTCTTGGTTCTGTTTGGGATAGCACGATCCATGCACTCGTGTAAGTGCTTATAGAGTGCATTTGTGTAGGATTCAGAGGTTGTAACTGTATTGTCCATCTGCATGGGTGTCATGAAGTTCACCACGTCTGTCTTAAGAAGCATGAAGTTGGCTTTGAAGACATTTTTTATTGTGGTTTCCTTAATGGGGGGTGGGAGCGGGATGTGGATATCAAGGGTGATTAGCTTATGGCTGGATCGGACCAATGAGGAGTTGACTTCAGGTGCAGAACACCGGTCACTCATGCTGGTAATGACTAGGTCTAGGATATTGTTGCCCCTGGTGGGGGTGTGGATAAGTTGATCCAGGGCATTGGAGTTTATGAAATCCAGAAAGCATTGAGCTAAGGAGTTGGTACACGAATAGTTTTCCCAGTTAATGGTGGGGTAGTTGAAGTCGCCCATTATTAGGGTGTTTGTCTGAACCCTAATATTTTCCAGTACATCAAGAAAATAGGAGTGGGAATCCTGGGGCATGGCGAGGGATCTGTAGCAAGCTACAATTTGGATTGCAGTTTTGCCCAGAGGTAGTTGCACTTGATCACCTGGGGGTAAAGTTAGCACTGAACCTATCTGCCAGGATGTTGGCAATATCAGTTGGTTCTGTAATTTTCATGCCGTTGTGCTGCAACTCCAGCATAACCACCTCTACTCGTCACTCATCAGACTCATCATAGAGTACAATGCCCCATTTGGGATGTACCTCACAAGACACTTCCAACAGCTGGAAAGACCACAAAAGTACCTCCCCAAGAGGATTACTGGCCTTAAACATATATCCTATGCAGCCCGACTGGAAAAACTCCAGCTGTACTCAGTCGCATATCGCTTACTCAGAGGTGATCTCTGCCTGACTTACAAAGCCATATCAAACTCAGAACTGATGGACATGCTCCACCTAAAGAAATCCAAGTCACTGCGAGCCACCCACTCTAGTGAGCTAAACCTCGCCACAACAATAAATAGAACATGCTGGATGGATAGATTCCTGTCACAGAGACTCCCCATGCTTTGGAACAAAATTCCTAACTACATTATGCAGAGCCCCTCACTAACACTCTTCAAGAGAAACCTTGACGAGTGGATGGGTAACAGAAAATACCCCCCTGGGATCACTTCATTGGCTCTTCTTGACAGAGGCTCAGTTAATTATTCAATGTGGCGATGAAAGCTGACACACTCTGGCTAGGCTTATAAATGCCCTCGGGCAGATAGCCTAGTACCTACCTATGAACCTATGGATAACCTCGGATGCATTATGCTGAGCAACTAGCCTGGAGGTTTGGATATCCTTAATGAATATGGACACACCTCCGCCTTTGATGTTTCAGTCCAGGTTACATGGCCGAAAAGTGTGGTATGAGTTATAGCCTGGTAGTGCAGGGGTGCTGTCTGGAGCCTTGGACCAGGTCTCAGTCACTGCACCGATATCGATGTTCTCCATTTTAAGGAGTGCCTCGAGTGAGTGCATTCTGAGATTTAGACTTCTAGCATTGAGTAGCATTACCCTCAGTTTTTGCTTGCCTGTTCCTGTTATGGTGGTGAATTTGTTATTTGAACCTTGCCTAAAAAAGGCACTATAGGGGCGGCAAGAGCCTTAGTCAGTATCCAGAATCCCAGGGGTGGCAGGTGCAGGCCATCTGTCGTGGTCTGTCGACCATGTCATCCCAAGCAGACAGATACTGGATCCCCTTAGAATGACACCAGAAGCTTAGCCAATTGTTGAAGTCAATCATTTTGTCCTTGTACTGCGGTATCATTCTGGGCGATGGCAGAATGCTACTCAGGGCTAGGGTCATACCTGCCTGGGCTACAAGATCGGAGAGCTCTTCCATGTCTCTTTTCATGTAGTCCAGGGAGGTACGTCTCAGGTCATTCACGCCAACATGGACAATGACAGAGTCATATTTGCACTTGTTGTGGAGTGACCTTAGTGCGTGGGTTATGTGGCGGATCCTGGCACCCGACAGGCAGCTGACAGTAACCTTCTCCTTGTTTAGCCTGGTGAGTGGGACATCAGTGTGCCTGACTATAGAGTCACCTATGACTAGTGTGTTGGGTACGTTGTTTTGCCTTATTGGCTGTGGTTGAATGGCACACTGAGTCTGTGGGCTATGTGTCATTTGGGTTGTGTTGGGGGATGGAGGTTGCTTACATTTCTGCTTTGGAAGTCTCTGTTGCTTAGACAGATTATTATTAAGAGCCTCCGTGAATGTTTTTGTGTTACTATGTGTGGATTTTGGTGGTGTAGATTTAGTGAGGCTATGTGATGAGTGTGGTGTAGTGCAAATGTTTACCTTCTCCTCTTGACGGTCAAGTTCAGTCTTGGTTGGAGATAGCTTTACCTCCAGTTTGGCTAGATAAGTGCATCTCTCACAGGTTGTAGTGTTGGGTGGTAGTAGGAGAGGATTGTCTGTGTACATGAGGCAATTTCTACATTGCCTCAAGATGCCCAGATTCACCAAATAGACAGAAGAGAACACTGGGAGCTGACCCTTGGACATGCCTGAATAAAAAACTATTTTCCTCTAGATAAGTGAGGAAAGTGAATACAAGAGCTGTTTTTCTTTAAGCAAGTGAGAAACGTAAGTACAAAAACTGTTTTCCTCTAGGTAATGAGGAAGGTTGAATGCTATAGTAATTAGTAGCTTATTTAGTGCTTACAAGTGCTGAGCACGAATAAGCAAATTTAAGTGTTAAAACTAAGAATCTGTATCTGCACTAGACGAGTTACAGGACAGAAACAAGTGCAAATGCAGGCTTTCAAATCAGAAAGTTGAGAGAAATGGAAAAGATTGCCCAAACGGCCAATAACTACAATTTCTGGGCCAGAACCACTCCTTATGTGGTAGACAGGTTACCTAGTGCTTACCACTCCCACTGATAAGCTAGAAGGCTTCCCTCCAACACAGAAAGACTTGGGGTGTCAGAAGCTTACATACAGTCCTGGATACTGCAAGTCTGTATCTGGAACACTACCCATCTTGTAATGTAAGGGTTAATTCCTAGCTAGGAGCTAAGATTGTTTCTCTAAAATGCCACATTGGAGAATTGTGTCGAAGGCCTTGGCAAGATTGAAATAGGCTGTGTGCACTGTCTTACCTTCATCCATGGCTTTGGTGACATTCTCAAAGAAGTCTACCAGGTTTAATACGCATGATCTACTCTTAACAAAGCCAAACTGGGTTGGGTCCATCGTTTGGAGGTCGCCTATCTCCTTGTTGATAAGATTCAAGATAATTCTTTCCATGGTCTTGCAGATGAGGTTGGTTAGACTTATGGGTCTGTAGTTCCCAGGGTCAGTTGATAGCCCATCCCCCCTTTGCGCAGGTGATTTACTGTTGCTGTTCTCCATTCTGCAGGAACACAGACAGTGTTCAAGCTATGATTAAAGGGAACACCAACTGGGTCCACCTTTTCTTGTTTTAGATTATTTAGCAAATAACCTGAGATATTATTTGACCCCACTGAGGTCATGGTTTCGGTCTTGGCAAGCTAAGAGATGACCTGTTCTCTAGAAATACTTGGCAGAGGGCTGGTGTCAGGCATGCTTTGGCAGGTGTCAGGTAACAGGCTGGCAATATCTTCCGGTGTAATATGAGTGATCTCATCTATAACCAGTTCAGTACATAGCTGGACATTCCCTTTTAGAATTCAGATATAGTTAAAGAGTGTCTTTTGATTATCCTTGACTAGGGATGTGATTTTTAGTTTCATAATTTGCATTAGAAGACTTTACAAGATTTCTGATTTTCTTGTTCAAACTTAGGAGGCAACTCTTACTCTGCAGAGTGATATCCGTCTTGCTTTTGGACAACAGTTTTTCCTCTTGTTTTTATAATCTGTTTATACTTGAAGTCCACGATGGTGGCTTGCTTTTATGAGAAAACGTGGTTTTGATCTAGTCAGGTACAGCAGAGTTCATGTAGTCACGTAAGTGTTTCTACTGGGCATTTGCATACACTTCTGCATAGTGATCATTAATATCTGGGATTACACATGGTATGAAGCTTTCTATACCATCACTTAGTAGGCTGCAGTTAGTTTTGGTAAAATCTTTTACAATTTTTGTTCATATGAGGGTGTCAGTTCCACTAGTCACTTCAAATGAGACAGATTTGTGGTCTGACCTAACCAGGGAGGGCATCACACATGGGAAAGTAAGGTGACCCCCCATGTTGGTGAGTACTATGTCCCGAACATTAGAGCCCCTAGTGGGGGTGCAGACTATCTGTTCCAGAGCATCTGTGGTAAAGTTCAGGAACCTCTGACTGAGCATGTTTTTTGCTTTTGCATGTCCCTGCAGTCTATGGAAGGATAGTTGAAATCTTCCATGACAAAGGTGTTGGTCTGTATGGCGAGGGATTCCAGTAAACGAGGTAGGTGGTATGCTTATCCTAGTTCATGGTGGTGGATCTATAGCTATCAATGATGTCGTATGGTACTTTCCCAATAGTTAATTGGACATGGAGTAGTTTGAGATAGTTATGTTGTTTGACCAGTCTTGAAGTGTATTTCGTTTTAATGAAGATGGATACACCTCCACCTTCGGTTCCCTCATGCTCATTTTGAGTGAACGTGTGGAAGGCATTGTAGTCTTGCACAGCCAGGGTGCTTTCAGTGACCTTGAACCATGTCTAGGTAACTCCACAGATGTCTTTATCCCTCCAAGGTGAGGAGTGCTTCCAGGAAGTGCAGTTCCGTGCTTAAACTCTTGTCTTGATTAGATTTTGTTACATTGGAAAATTTGTTGTTATGACATTGCCAAGAAAGGCACTATGGAAGAGGTAAGGGCCTTTGCCAGTGTCTGAAAGTCTAGGGGGGACAGGTGCAGACCATCTTTATCAAAGCATCGAGGTCTGTCTACCATATCCTCCCAGGCTGACAGATACTGGATCCCCCTGGACTGACACCAGAAGCTAAGCCAATTGTTGAAGTAATCATATTTTGTTTATATTGTGGCATCATCCTGGGTGAAGGAAGGATACTGCTTAGGGCTAGGGACATACCTGTCTTGGCACATAATCAGAGAGTTCCATTGTGTCTCTCTTCATATAGTCCAGAGAGGTACATCTGAAGTCATTCACTCCAACATGGACTACGACAGAGTCATAACAGTACTTGTTGTTGAGTGACTTGAGTGCACGTTTGATTTGTCAGATCCCGGCACCTGATAGGCAACTGACCATGACCCTCTCCTTGTCTAGTCTTGTGAGGGGCCATCTGTGTGTCTCACTATGGAGTCTCATACAGTGTGGCTTCTATGTGGTAGTTTTACTTTGCCTTTCTTTCTAAATTAAGGTATTATGACCTCAGTGAGTGCTGACTGGAAGTTGTACGGTATTTAAATGTATTTTGACTATTTGTTTTTGATGGTCTGTAGAAGCTTGTATGTGAAAGCGCTTACCTACATCAAACTTGTTGTTTTATGAATTATTCATTTTGTGGACTGCATGGTTCGTTCACTGTTCTTCTCTCTGCTGCTATTATGGTTGTCAGTATACATGAAACAATTGCCACATTGCCTCAAGATCCCATATAAATTAAGCTGGCAGGAGAAATGATAATAAACTGCCCATCCATTGTGCCAGGATTTTTCTGAATGTGGTATCTGGGAAAGAAGTGGGCTAGCTGGACTTAGGACTTTGGCTTAACTAGTGAGCTAGTCTGACTTGGTGTAGCAAAGGTAGTGGGTGTATAGCAGGTTGTGGATGATAAGTGTGAGAACACTGCTTAGAGGGCAACTGAGTTGCTCTTTGCTCAGCAGGGAAGCTTGGGGGGGTGTTCTACTGGAAGGTCTGTAGGGAAAAATATTGTTCCCAGGCATTTGCGTCTGTACAGGGCACTGCTAAACCCCATTGCTCAGTGCACAGCAGTGAGACAACATGAGGCTTATATACAGGCAAAAACACTTTTTAACACAGTGATGGGAAAGCTCCAAACTGAGCCTTTCTCCAGCAATCTCCAACTCGAATGGGTCCTGAGTTACCCACTTCTGCCGCAAGGGTGCAGGGAGGCCTTCTTAATGTAAGATGGGTGATTTAAGAGCATAATGATACCAAACAGTCTAGATTCAGCAGGTCTAAGTGTAGTCTGTGCTATGTAAGGCAAGAAAAAACAATTTCTAGATGAAAGGAGTAGGGGAGTGTCATAAGGGTCAAACTGTGAGAATGTTTAGTAGTATACTGTCAGATGATCTGCAGTGACACTGCATCTGCACAAACTGGCAGCTCTTTGAGCATCTGTGAACAGTGGGAGACTGTGGAGAGCATTTCCTTAAGAGGATTTTAAACCAGAGAGGTTGCTTATATGCAAGCGGTGGCTTTTATACCAGCAAGATAAATATTTTTATGAAGTTAAACCTTCAGGCCAATCAGATAGATGCTTTACAACAGAAGTCATAATTCCTGCAATGTCTGGAATCCTTGGAAATAAGTTCATTAACCCTGAGAAATGTTCACAACACAGAAACTTTGAAAAATATTTTGGCAGACTCCAGAGAACTTTGGCAAACTCAAAACAGTGTTTGCAGTACCAGAGGAGGTTAGAAAATATCATAATACTTTAAAACAACCTAAAAGCAGTGCAGCAACAAACCGATGGAAATTCTTTAACAAGTGCAGGCTGAAAAACAGTGATAAATTCAACAAAATAAATAAACACAGCACAGAAGTCTTAAATATCATTGAAACAGTTAGAGCAAGTGCAAAAAAAATACTTATATCAGCTTTGTAGATCCAAATGGTTTTAGAAACAATCTAAGTCTTGTAGTCACAGGTGTCCAAGCCAGACACAAGGAAGGTCTGAATAAATAAAGTCGGCAGAAAGATATTAAAGCTTGTCAAATCAACCCAATTTACGGTTGGTTTCCTGCTCCTTTTAATTTCTACTTCACCTACCTGCCCATCTCTCCCAATCTTTTTGTCTTGGTAGGACTAGCTGCCACTTCCATCCTGATTTTCAGGTGGCCAGTAACCACAAGCCCTTTCACCAACACACACTCAATGTTTTTGTTTTATTTTTGAAGAGTGTAAAATTATTGTTCTTTAAATGATTTGTAATAATTTGGAGCTTTTCTCTCTGGACCTCCACTGAAAATGGTCTTCTACCAGTCAGACTTTCCCAGTAATCAGATATCAATAAATAAATGATTATAGACTTAAAGTGACACCCCACAGGAAAAGTCAATGTAGTAATTCAGAATCTCATAAAAGACAAGCCTTATGTATGTGTAGGTTCATTTACCATAGCTATATGAGGGTGGCCTTCCTACCTTCATTTAGTGCTGATTGTAAAGGATGTTCATCGTATTAATCACAGCTGTATTAGCCATAGCTATAGGGGTTATATCCTGCCATGGCTATAACCCATATAGCTAAGACTACTGCAGCGGTGATCATTCAGACATCTACTGTCATGTTAAGTTTTACTTACACAACCAAACTTTCTCCAAGAAGAAAGTGTTTAAAATGTTCAGCATTCTGGAAGTGAATATTTACTTGTCATACTGCCTTAAAGTGGTTCTCCCTGTGGGTTACTTTTCATATAGCTGTGCTGAGTGTTTGGACTTTGGAATGTGACTTGAGGTCAGTCAGGATTTATGTTGATCAGGTGGCCAAGAACAACAGGGCTTCATTGTTTGCCTGTCTGGCGTACATTGAGAACTCCAGTATGTAGCATGTCAGAGTTTGTTAAATAAGGAATCCCATGGAAAGTGGTGCAGAGATGAATGGCTCATCTGCAGAATTTAGTTCACTTTCACTAAGATGTATGTGGTAAAAACTGATAATATCTGAAGAGAATGCAGCCTGGACATATATAATCATGGGGAAGATGCTTGATACGCCATTCTGAAATGTTTGCAATACAGAAATTTAAAACATTCATGAGCAATCAAATTAAAACTAAAATAGTTTTACACCACCTGTTTTTGACAGGTGTCAGTTGTGTTGCCTTTAGCTATCCTTGAATGGTGTAAGGCTGTATGCCAAGGTCTGTCTTTCAAATGTAATTGTTCCCATTGCATGAGAGCATTTCACTAGTAAAAAAAATGTAATAACGGAAATAATGTGCAAGAAGTGGTGGTACTTAAAATGCTGATTGAAGCTGTAGCTCTCATTAACTGAAGCTTTTATTGCCATTCAGAAGTGATAAGTCACCTTTGTTGTAGTCTAATTATACCATGTGTGTACGCACCTATGGTGTAAATGCCACTGAGATATTAAACCTACCAGGGATATCTTTGCGTTCAACAATTCAGCTGTTCATCCACCCACTGAAAATGAAAATCCACTTGAGTTCATCCATTTAGATAAAGTTCCACTAATTTCTGAATATAGCTTGTGCATTTTTTCACTGGCTTTGCAGGCATACAAAATTGTTTAGTTTGCTATATTTTATATGATCACTGCTAAAGAGTTTTGCTTTAAAATGCACAATTTACATGCATTAGGTTAGGAGGGCTGCAATACTTTTCTCACTTGTAGTAAAAAGAAAAGTGCCGCTGATCGCAACACATATGCACTTGCATGCATTTCAGTATTACAACACTGCTGTTTGAATGGCATATTGAAATATTTAAAGTTGCTGGAATGTAAAGACTATTCTGTTGATTACTTTGTATCTGGGCTGAGTTAGCTCCCCATGAAATCTAACCAAGGTACTAATTCTCAGACTAAACTTTGTGTTTTTTTTTTTTAGTCTTACTTGCAGTTTCACCACCACTTACCACTGTGTCTTTCATACATCCAGGCCATAGTATCTGCTTTTCCTTGAGGACCTGACCTTCTTTACACAGTGTTTCAGTACACAGCTTAAATGTTAAATGGTAACACCTACCCCTTCCACTTCCAGTAGGATTTGAGCTTTAGGAGGTGAGAATCTGGCAGCTAGTTCATGTCTTGTATGTGACGTATCAGTTACTCTGCTCTATCGACCTGTTACTTCTTTACCCCCCCTCCATGTCAACACACCAATTGTTGGCAGTTAAAG
Source organism: Protopterus annectens (assembly GCF_019279795.1). Taxonomy (NCBI): domain Eukaryota; kingdom Metazoa; phylum Chordata; order Ceratodontiformes; family Protopteridae; genus Protopterus; species Protopterus annectens. The sequence goes on from NC_056739.1 coordinate 545,172,606, forward strand.
ATAATGGAATGCATGTGCTGATGCAATAATTTCTGTCAGCTCTGTGTCTTATGTTTCCTCCTGAATTTATTGCCATCAAACGTAGAAATTAAAGCAGTGTAAGAATATTGAAGTCCCATCCATTTATAGTGAGTAAGGCCCCCCCCCCAGAGGAATGCATTGCTTTCCTTCTCTCACCCAATCCCTGACACTGCACATCTGTTTCCCTGCCAGGAGAAGCCAAGCTAGCAAGCAAATGTTGTGTGTGCTTTCTTAACAGGGAGAGATTTTCACTTGGTCAAGCACCATTAGAGTATATGCATTTGCTGTAAGCAATTGCTTATATGTTTAGGTAAACGTGGTGCCTGAGTAGAATCTGACCCATATGAAAACAGAATCTCCTTGAGTCTGAAAATTAAACACAGCATATGTGGTGGAGAACAGAAGAGTGTAACAAAAGTCTAGAATGCTCCATTGAAATTCTAGTACAGGTTGCATGATTTAAGACAGCTACCTGCCAGGTTGAGTGTGAATTCTTATTGCATCTGACACTATGGCTATTTTAAGACAGCCGGCCTGTTCATCTAAACTGGTGCCTCTATAAGTACATGCTGAAGTATTGAAATTATAAGTTAGTGAACACTGGGGTTCAGGGCACAGTTTTTAATCATGGCAGTCTATACTAGTATATTTCTAGGTATTTCTGGATAAATTATTAAACAACTTTTTGTCTAGACAGTCATATGCCAAGACGGCTGATTCATTCCTCCATTCCATATTAAACTGTTATAGTTTACTTGTTTCCCAGCAGAATTGTTAGCATCTGCATATTCAGAGACACATTTTGTTGTATTCACTGTGGTACAGATATGATTTTTCAACCATTCAGTATATATTTACATCATTCAGATTCCTTGATGAGCATAGCTGTTTAATAGACCAAAATATGTTTTCATTATTTTGCATAGAGTGGCGGCAAGGTCGGATGGCCCGAGTAGTCCTGCAGGATGAAGACATCACAACCAAGATTGAGGGAGACTGGAAGCGGTTAAACACACTGATGCACTACCAGGTATGTATAAAACCTATCCTGTTACAGCTGTCATACAGAGCAACAGCAGAAATGTAATTCATCAAATGCAGCCTAACTAGACAGCCAGAAAGGAAGAGTGACGTTCATTCCTCTACAGAACTGAACAGCAAAACCTATTAGTGCATGAAATACTAAAACAGACTTGACATGTATCTTATGGAAACCAACAGAGTTGAAAATTGACCCAATTTAGTACGACAGAGTATTCTTAAATTAGATGTGAAACAAGCAAGGAGCTAGATAGGATAATTTTGAAAGAACTTCTAATGGTTAAATGTGACAAATGGGAATTTATGATAAAAAACAATATTAACACACACACATACATATATGTATATATGAATGTATCTATCTAGCTATATATATATATATACACACACACACACACACACACACACACACACACACACACACACACACACATAGGTATATGTATACACACGCACACACATACATATATATATATATATATATATATATATATATATATATATATACATATATAAGAATATATGCCATGATTTGTATTTTATAATTCAGCTTACGGGCTATTAGTTGTACTTCATGGCACTACTCTGTGAAGACTGGAAAAAAACACTGTAAATTGGCAATCTGCATCTTTTAGTTTGTTCATGTTTTACATTAGTATGAGGTTTCTGGTCTGGAATTCTGTGGCAAATTGTAGGATAGTATAGGAATTTATATGATCTTAGTATACTTTATTATTTTTCCTGTTTTTTTTTCACATTCCTCCTTAGTTTCCTTTAGCAGCTACTTCTCTACTGATCGGCTGTGTCATTCTCCCATATTTCTGTCAAAATGTGTAGCAAATATAAGACGTAGCCAGTGGCAGGCTGTCATCTTGGTAAGTTGGATGTTATGTCCCCTGCAAAGCTAAGGGTGCCCATGAGGAGAAGTACCTGCATTAGGGGACCCATTTCTGCACAAGTTTTTACATCTTGTGTGTGTGAGTGTTTCTCCAGCTGCAGCACATCACTTCATTTGCAAAGGTTTTTTGTTCCTGGCTTTTGCAATGCAGCTGCAGAGTTTGGTCTGCAGCAGACAGCAGTGTTGCAGTGAGCCAAAATGCTTTCATTCTCTCCTTTTTCTCCTGGATGCATGAACTAACTACTGCTGTTTAGTCTTATCTCCAACCCCAGCAGGCCATTACACTGACCAGGCAGCTTATTAAACCTGGATTGGCTGAGCCCTAGACCTATGACACACAGAGATAAAGCCCAGATTGTGCATTAGACAACTTATGTTTGATTAGCAGCATGGATATGGGGGGGTGGAAGTTATCTTGCATCCTAGGGGGACAGAGGCGGCCTGGCTCACTGCAATAGCACCTGAAGAGCCTGGTGAGCTCTGTACTGCAGCTGGTGTGCAAGTTGCTGGTGAGAGGTTGTGCAGATGCGAAAGCAGACATGTATGCATCTCACAAAGAAAGGCATAATGGAGCTCACACGGCTGCAGGGTGGTGAGTTAAGCATGCACCTCAGCAGCAGAATGATGCTTCATGAGTGTCCCTGATCTCCTCACCAATACTAGAAGTGGGTTGGGCAGAACCTGGAGATTATTGAGGGAGCCAAGGATAGGTCCAGTAGACCCTGTGAATGAGAAGAAGTGTTGGCGACAGCTCATGTGATGTTCAGCTGCAAAGCACTAAAAAACAAAACTGAATTAGCTGAGTAGTGTCTGAGATCTTCTCTGTTCCTCTGCTCCACGGACATGACAAGTGCTGAGTATGAACTTAGTACACCTAAGAAACAATCTGAATGCACCCACTCAAACAGGGTTTTCAAAACCCTTGGCAACTGCTAAGTTATAATAGCAAATGGTTGCAAAGCTCTGAGTGTTTAACCATTTCTGATTTAACAGGCCTCATTCAGTAGGTGGTCACATAAGAGCAGATAGTGCTGAGCAGGAGTAATTTCATGCTGGGTTCAAGCAGCAACACTCTAAACGCTGCAAGTACTGCTTAAAGGTATTTATTTTGTGTTGGATTTTTTTCCAGAAACAGAAATATGAAAAATGTTGCTTTATTAGGCTATTTGTCCTGTTCTCCCTGCCCCAATAAAGAAGGAAATGAATAATTCTAGTTAGGCCCCTGCTGTTGGTTAACTGGTAGAGGCAAGCCATTGTGGAAGAGCTTGCAGCAGGGGTGTAACTATGTGTCCTAGCACCAGGGGTCACCCCCCTCATCTGGTGCTTTTCCTCCACTTTAAGAAAGAAAGAAAAAAGTAATGCAAACCACTTGCTACATTTATAGCAAGCAGCAGTTTATGCCTACTACACATGGAGCTCTGAAGTGCTTCAACACAAATATACTACAAGCATTCAAAGGCCAGAAGTGAACTGAACACAAATCAGCTTCTGCCAGTCACATCCCCTAACACTTTGTGCCTAGGGCAGCTGCTCTCTTTACCCCACCATAGCTACCCTTTTGGTTTGCAGTGAATATTATACATGAACTCTGAAGAGGAGGAGAGGTATACTGAGATGACTGACATTGTCCATTTGATTGTTTGCCTTTCTTTGGGATTGATCTGTGTTAGATCTTCCTAATTAAAATTCTTGGGTGGTACATGTCACATGGACTGGAAATGTGCTGTAGGCCCTCTCTTCTAAAAACTGTAACTGAAAAGGACTGGACACATATAAGTAACTTCTGTATTTTGCAACTAATTAATTCAAATTCTAATAAGCTTTACTGTGCACTTAATACCAAACTACTTGAAATGCTCTGCTATATAAGAAAAGTCACCATGAACTTTATAGGAGTAGTATCTGAAGGCTTACGGTTGGTATTCTGATAATATTTTAAGCCGCTGATGTGACCTTGTCCACTTTTCTGTCTTGAGTGGATGTGTACCTAAATGCTTTCTTCCTTAGCTATCAGAATTACTTATAGCATCAAACTGCTTGGAAAAACTGCCAGAGGTTCACTTGGGGTGAGCGTTCATGTGCACGATTTTATGTGGAAAAAAAAACTAAAACCAGCTAATGAAGTACATCATGCAGACCAGAGGACATGTCCATTACTGGGAACTTAGCCTAACTGTCTTTAAATAAAAGCAGTAAAAATGTTTGCATTGTATACATATCAATTGTTGTCCCATTCGATTCTCAGCTAGAGCGTCTTCTGTGGAGACGTGTGAATGGGCGTACCTTCGTTGAAGGTTGTGCGTTAGGGCCGGCAACTCAGCACGTAAAAATCAACTGCCAATCAACAACAACAACATATCAATTATTTGCTTCTTAGTTTTCAGCTTGCAAAATGGTAGGTTATGCAGCTACTAGCTCACCCTTGCCTGGCTGATATTAATCCATCCATCTGGTTCTTAGCTCTAACATACTTATGGTGTTTGTGGGGTGGGGGCTGCATACATTTTAATAAGTGTGGTCTAAATGAGATGAAACCAGCAAAATAAAGCCACACATGCATGGATGTTTCTCATTCTTAGTTCTTTTTCATAGTTCTGGGGTTAAAGCAGAGTAAATGTGAAGAAATAAGTGTGTAGACAACAGATCTATATACTTGTCTAAATGCAAGATAACAAGGTTAAGGCAGCATTGTGCTGATCAGTGCTACTGAGGACTGATTGTAATTGGTAGCAGAACACGTTTGTTTTGTCAGCATATGCATTAATGTGGTGTGTGTGTGTGTGTGTGTGTGTGTGTGTGTGTGTGTGTGTGTGTGTGTGTGTGTGTGTTGTCAGTGTGCACATCCATGTAAATGATATACTGTAAACAAATTTGCTTTGCATACCAATACAGCCATTCTATATATATATATAGTTGTAATTAGATTATAATCGATACTTAAAAGGTACATGTCATCTTCTGAGATAGAAGCACCACACATCAAGACTTTTTAATCAAACAATGGCTTAAGAGACTGTTAAGCTGTGCTCATACCATGGCAGTTTAAAATCACTTATCTCTATCTCTTTTTGTAAATTTCTTAAACGTGGCTATTGAGCACCATTTTCTCCATCCAGATAACTGCTTTTGAAACTTAAATTGTGACTAATATCGATGCTGTTCAGGTAATGGGTGTCTTTGACATTTGAAGGCTAAAACAATGTTATGGGTAAGAAAAAGATTTTTAAGAAAAATGTGATAGCTTCCTTTTAACACAAATCAGTAAAGTTCAAGAATTGTGGGGTCCTTACAGATGTGTGTGTGTGTGTGTGTGTGTGTGTGTGTGTGTGTGTGTGTGTGTGTGTGTGTGTGTGTGCGCGCTCATACTTGCATTATATGTTGTGCGGGGGAGAGTATACGTTCTTTTCACAGACTACTTAAACACATCTCTTGGCCTGTCTTCTCTATTCCACACCATAAAACTGTATACAACACAAAAGATGATGCGGGTTCTCATAAGGTTTTCCATGTAGACACAGTTTGCTTTACTAGATGCAGAGTTTGTGAACTATGTACTATCAGTCTGCAACTCTGCATTTTATAAAAAAAAAACTGAGAAAAAGCCAGAAAAGCTAGACTTTTCAATGTGTGATACCTTAAATCTCCTGTAATGGAGGCACATGGGATATATGCAAATGACCCAACTCAAGTTATAAAACTGAGCTTTCTGCTCTGCTCGGTACTGAAAGTGTCCACTTATCCTAAGTTTACAAGTTGTTCTCCCTTTTAGTCATACTTTCTGTGCAAAGTTGCTAAACTAATTTTTTTTTTTACCTTTTATTGGTGTAAAAGTATTTACAAGTTCAGTTGGATGTAAAGGGAAACGTGTGTAGAAATAAAAACAACCAACAGCAATGACACTAATTAGGTAAGGGAGGTAAAATGTTGCTAGAGAAGTCAGTCTAAAGCACTGGAAATCAGCTTGGAAAACCCAAGCACATGTGGTATAAAAATAAAACAAGAGCAAATGAAAAATGAAATTGAATAAATATGTAAAAATTTAAAGAGCATGACTATTTTACATTAACTGCCATGCCTTCCAGTGGACAAGCACCCTGCAATATATATGAGAGCACACTAACAAAGTTTAAAAAAGAAAGAAAATACAATTTTTAAAAAAGTAGAAAAATTAAATTCATATATGAAACCCAAAAATCCAAGCTGTCTTTTTTTCTGCAAAACATCAACAAAAAAATATATGTAACATCCTAGAAATACATCATTGTACTGATGGGAAACTAACAGTATCCCCTGTTCAGTAGTGTTACTCCATGTATCCCAGATGAATATTTGTGATCACCCATTCAGTCATCCAAACTGATTTTAAAGTTTCCAAGGGAGCTATTCTGTTTGGTATGTAAAGGAAGCCTATTTGACAAAAGGGGACTATATCAGGATAGATATTTTTCATGCCATTTTGTTGCTGATATGTTAGTATAGGTGTAGCTCTCATGAGCAGGTGTTTGCTTTACCACCATTTCTTTTTAAGTGAAGGAGTTCAAATATTGTCATTCTCAGCATGGAAAAATAAACCAAGTTCACCCCTTAGGAGTCTATATGACACTGAATAGTGGGAAAGGGCTTTTATTCTATCAGAATAGCTAAGGGTACTGAGACCTGAGTTCTTTTTTGTGAGTAAATGTTGAGGTCCGTCAAGTTCATTTATGTGCTTACTGAGGTGCATGCCAAAAGGAGCATTATTGTTGATGATGGGCACAATAAGTATTAATATACTAGAACTAGAACTTCTTTGGACCTTGAGAAGAAACCAGAAAGGATAAGTTGCATAAGGTAAACTGATTTTTAACTATCACATGATATTGTCAAAGGAGTGAATGTGATTAACAAAGGTACCCAAGTCCCTAATGAGGTTGTCACATTTAAGTGAAATGTTATCTTTATGTTGAGCAGACGTAATGTTAGATTTACCAAATGAGACTATACTGCATGTCTTGGCATTGTGGGTAAGTCCATGATTGACATACCAAGTAGTTTTTCCATCTATCCCCTACTGGAGAATTTGAGTATTATAAAGGAATTTGACAGCAGTCCCCACTTTGCATTCATCAGCAAACATGTTCACCATATTCCATTAATATCAGCTTTCGTGACAAAGAAGTAAATACCTAAAAGGATGGTGCCCAAGGGAGGGCAGGTGCAAGGGCGAGTAAGATGAAGTTGGAAGTAAATTTTTCCATAAGAATATTAGCAATGTCCTTGGAAGTCAGAGAACAAGATATAGGTTCATAGGTAGGTACTAGGCTATCGGCCTAAGTAAGCCCAGCCAACACGTTCCCTGGCTTACGCCACCCAAGAAAGTTAATTTCCTGTGCCCCTGACGAGCAGAGCCACAGAAGTGATCCCCGGAGTGTATTTCCTATTTCCCATCAAGATTTTTCTTGAAGAGTGCTAATGAGGAACTTTGCTTGACATAGATGGGTAGCTTGTTCCAGAGTATAGGAAGTCTCTGGGACAGGAATCTATCCCTCCAGCATGTCCTGTTTATTGTGGTGACAAGGGTTAGGTCCCTAGAGCATGTAGCTCGGAGGGATTGGGATTTCTTTAGGTGTAGCATGTCCAACAGCTCTGGGTTTAACATAGCTTTATATGTTAGGCAGAGATCTCCTCAGAGAAGGCGATATGCTACAGAGTAAAGCTGAAGTTTTCTTGAGACTGTCAGTGTAGGGCATCTGTTTGAGGCCAGTAATCCTCTTTGTGAGGTACTTCTGTGGCCTTTCCAGCTGCTGCAAATGTCTTATGAGGTACATTCTGAGAGAGGCGTTGTACTCTATAATGGGTCTAATGAGTGCCGAGTAGAGGGGAAAAATGACCCCTTTTTTTCCTGGATGAAAACTGTTTTGTGATAAGGTGCGCCACATAGAAGGATTTCCTGACTACTGTGGTGATGTGATTATCAAAGAAGAGACTACTATCCACCTGGGTCCCAAGGTCTCTTATCACACATTCGGCATTAAGTAGACTGCCGTTTATGTGGTAGTTCATGGGTACAGAGTTTTTACCAAAGGGGATAACAATTCACTTTTTGGCATTGAGCTTGAGGCCATGCCTCTGACACCAGGCATCTGTCTCAGTGAGACCCTTCTGTAGGATGTCCACATCATTTGGGGACTCGACTATGACTCCTAGTTTGCAGTCATCTGCGAACTTCATTAACCAGAGGCCTTCTGTGTTAGCCTGTACTTCAGAGAGGTAGATACCAAACAGGAGAGGTCCCAGGACTGAACCCTGTGGTACTCCACTTGTCACTGGTTTGAAGTCAGATTTGGAGTCTGCAACTTTTACAGTGTGGGTTCTGTCAGTGAGACATTTGGCAACCCATCTTGTGATGTAGGGATTTATACCTAGTTTAGTGAGTTTAGCTATAATTTCAGAATGGGGGATGGTATTGAAAGCCTTGGCAAGGTCAAGATAGGCTGTGTGAACCACCTTACCCTCGTCTACGGCTTTGCTGACTACCTCAAAGAAGTCGATCAGGTTCAGAAAGCATGATTTGCATTTCACAAACCCGAACTGTGTGAGGGTCCAGAGTTTGGAGGTTACTATTACAAATAAGTTTGATACAGATTTGCTGGTTACTTCTAAGCTTCTTAATGTAGCTGAAAAAGTCAATGTGGTTGTCCTTTGAATTAGTTACAACCCTAAATTTGTAGCTGACATTGCATTTCCTAATGGTAAGTTTGAGAGATTTTTAAATCCCTTTTAGAATGATGAAGTAAACATCTTTTAGAGATGGCCAAAAGTTTTTTTCTTAAACAGGATGTTGATGTGATGCTTCCACCATTTTGCTTTAGTTTTAAGCATGCCATTAGGCTTCCCTTGGACTGGTACAGTACCTCTGTACATCTGTCAAAAAGTAAATGAAATTCCAAGCAGTAGGTGGCAGCTTCATGTGCCAGGTTTGCTGAGGAGGTAAACCATGTGTGATTATCAGTTACATCAGTAAATAGTGAGTAATTGGCTTTGGATTAACCTGTGAATGTAGAAGAGTTGTTCGGGTCTGCAAAGTAGGTTTTCAGAGTGAAGGTCAAGCAAGATGGTCAGATTTCATTAGAGAGGGGGGTAAGAAGTAGTGTCAGTTAACTGGGGAATGCATGTTCTCATTAATCCAGTCAGGTGTTGTCAGCACACCATGATCCATTTTCTGATACTGTCATCACATCATTTTGCTAGCAGTTGTTCCATACTGGAGTGGTCAACATTCCCAGAGCCTTTTCCTGCTCTTTTGCTATCAGCCCCCATCCATATGTCATGACAGCGTTGTTTGGGCTTATGTGTAGTACTTTGCTTTTGTTTGTATTAAACATAACTGCAGATGTTCTGTTCCCATGTTCAGCTTTTCCAGTTCTTTATTAGATCACCCTCCAACCTTCACTACTTTACGTAACTTTATCTACTGAGAAGTTTATCCAGTTTTCTTTTGCATCAGCTGTATTTGAGACAAACACATTGGAGTACATGAACCCTGAACAGATCCCTGATGTACACCAGTAGACACTTTTTATTTCCTGACTTACTCACTCTCACCACAACTCTATGCACCTTACCATTCAGACAAGCAGTTGAGTTCCTCAAGTTTAGTCCTTTCCCCAAGTACTCCAGTTTTTATATCAGCCTTCTTTGTGTGGCTGATTCAGTGACACTGCAGAATATACAGTGTAATGTAACATAAAGTGCTGCTTTCTTAATACTGTTAATGCATTATCTTCTTGCCTGTTGGTACGCTGAAGCCACACTATGAGTAACATCCCTGAGTGCTAATAGAATTTTCTTTTAAGTGGGGGAACTTGTCTTGATACACCCACTACTAGGTTTTGGTGCCTTGTTTCAAGGATCTCCGCCATCTCATTAAAGTAAGACAGTGCATGTACTCGCTGCAGTTACTCTGTCCACCTGCAGTGATAGTTTCACATCTGCTTGAGATCTCTCTCTCTCTCTCTTGGCCCTTCATCACTTGAACAGCTGTACCTGCACATACAAATGTACTTTAGTCTTTCTCGCTCCCTTCCTGGGGCTCACCAGACTGCATTGACTCCTTCACAGTTTGTATTTGCCTGGTGCTACAGCTGCATCTTCAGGTCCCTTTCCATTGAGGACTCTAGTTGTCTAGTGCACCATGAGTTTTTTTTTAATTGTGGTATTAACATTTCTGATGACAGCATTTACTAATCAGAAATATGAGTAACTGGCCAGCTGCCATTCTCACAGATGATTGTATTTATTGACACTGTTTACATCAGAACATAAAAATATCCTAACGGTGTTTACGTTATTTCTTGCACGTTTAAAACTGGAACATTATTTTCTCACCTGTTAGTGCACTAAAGACTCATTATGTTGCACATTTGTGAAGATATAGTGCTTTGTTTTGCTCCAGAATATAACCTTTGGCAGTCTTTTGCTAATGTACTCTTTGGCAGATTTTTTTTGTGCTGCGTGTACTTTAAAGGGCCATACTGCATCAGTCATTTTTCAGTGAATCCCATTTTATTGATGGTGGATTGTTGAAATCTCATTTCAAACACTGTCCAGAGGTTTGTGTATTCATAGTTTGTTTCCATGGGAGTTGGTTTTCATTGTCAATGTATGGAGTGTTTGTGGTTTACTTTTTTCTGCAATTTGGTGAAATACCATTTTCAGTGCATATGCTTGACATTTAAATTTACTGTAGAATAGTTAATATTTGTATTATTGTTATTATTGTTTTTATTTGTCCAGCTAAGACTTTTAAATAAGAAGAAAGGATGTTTTTATTATTTTGTGTTTTATTTTTTTCAAAGATATGTGACCATGGAGTCAGTATGTTTACATAAGGGCAGGCTATAAGGGAGATGTTAAAGATGGCTGAAGATTTGATTACTTTAATTAGTGATTGAACAGACAACACAACTGTACATGTGTACATCAAGGGCAGGGGAACTCATTCTTACCTCTTTTTGCAGACAAGCAATGCTGTTGGGAAACTGCTTTGGATCTGCACATCACCTATTTCGCCATTGTATTGCTTTTTTGTGTTGCTTTCATGGTGGTTGGGAAGGAGGGGGGATCATCAGTCTCATCTATGGCCACCTCTACTGCTTTTTCTACTGCTTTTTTGCTTGGAAAGACATTCTAGACATTCTCTAGGCAGCTACTGAGTTCTGTATATATACCTCAAAGCATCATATCATTGCCTCTTTATTCTCTAGGTAGGGGCTGGTTTTTGCACTGCAGTCTTTACAGGCCATGTGCAGCTCTCCCTGCTATTTAGTTGGCCAGCCGGCAGCGGACCCATTTTTGTCAGGACTGCAGCAATGGAGATCCTCGAACATCTACATTTATGGTAGGTACAAAACTGTACTTTTCATGTCCAGCACAAAACAAAAACATTTTTTATTGTTCTTTCTTTAAAAATGGCTTTCATTGTTTTTTTTTTGATTGAAGTGATTTCTTCCTAACTTAAAACTTTACATTTTTTTCTTTTTATCATGAAAAACTCACCTCTCTATAGGTCAAGTCCAGCTATGGGAATCCCGCATGTTGACAGTTGAAATGTTGAATAACAGCATTATGGACTGTCCATAACTTGTCCCCTTACAGACGCATGTTAATGCTTGTTTCTGGGTCCAAAGTGGTATGACGTTTTGGCGTTCAGTGATATGTTCATGCATGTTAATTCTTGGCATGCTGACTTTTGAGGAAAGGTTGTGGTGGTATGTACACACAACCTTGGAGTGGCGAGATTTTGATAGTATAACACATTTTTCTCTACTATAAATTTGCCTGTTTTGTAACTGGAACTTTTATTCCCAGGATTTTGCTAAGATGGGGCTATCACAGCCCATTTGGACTTCCTTAGTCAACAAAAATTAGCAAACACATAATAAATAAATAAATGGTATCTGTGAAATTATGTGAGTATCACTTTAAGAGTGTTTTTTGCCAGAAGATACAGCTAAAGATATATTTGGTTAGTGAGTGCTTACTTCCAATACTAGATATAAGTGTATATGCAGTTAAACATATGTAAGGATAGCATTTCTACCTTGGCAACTGTATTTTTCAATTGATTGTGCTCTTACAGCATTCATTTTCCATGAGGATACTTAAAAGTAAATATTATGCAGCTGGATTCTTCTCAGCTTTGTCTTTTGTCATTGAATACACTGTATAGAATTTGTGCATGCTGGTGCCCAGTGGCAGGTAACTTTATAAATGACTGGTTGCTACTGACGTCTTTTCCCGTCAGATGATTTGTTGATGTGAGTGGATTCTAGTAGTATTTTCTATTGTGTGCCCTTCAGTAACATCATTTTCTAGTAAACACACTGTCAGTAAGCTTTGCCAGTGGGTACTCCCTTGCTGTACTCTTTCATGGTGAGCACATTGCTGTAGTCTGGCAGTGCATGTACTGCAGGTGCATAATTTGTAGTGTGTGTGTCCTTTCCCAGTATGGTCTTTGTCATTAGCCAGTGAGTTCACTATAGCAGTGTCACTCCCCAGTGAGTGCACTCAGGCACTACATTCAGCAGTGGGTATACTGTAAGAGGGTCGTTTACAAGTGAGTGGATTGTAATGCAGTCATTCCCTAGTGGATGCACTTTAACAGTGTAATTTAGGAGTGGGTGTACTGTAACAGTATCATTCACAAGGGAGTGTATTGTAATACAGTCATTCAGTAGTAGATATACTTTAACAGTGTCATTCAGCAGTAGATGAACTATAACAGTATCATTCACAAGTGAGTGTATTGTAATAGTCATTCACTAGTGGATACACTTTCACACTGTCATTCAGCAGTGGGTCTACTGTAACAGTATCATTCACAACTGAGTGCATTGTAATGCAGTCATTCACTAGTGGCTACACTGTAACAGTTTCATTCAGGAGTGGGTGTACTGTAACAGTACCATTTACAAGTGAGCCTACTTTAATGTTATTCAGCAGTGGATGTACTGTAACAATATAATTCACAAGGCTACACTGTAACAGTTTCATTTGAGCCTACTTTAATGTTATTCAGCAGTGGATGTACTGTAACAGTATCATTCACAAGTGAGTGCATTGTAATATAGTCATTCACTAGTGCTTGTACTTTAATAGTGTTATTCAGGAATGGGTTACTGTAATAGTATAATTCTCAGGTGAGTGCATTGTAGTACAGCCCATTCATTAGTGAATACGTTTTAATGGTGTCATTCAGCAGTGGGTGTACTGTAAGAGTATCATTCACAAGTGAGTGTATTGTAATATAGTCATTCACTAGTGCTTGTACTTTAATAGTGTTATTCAGGGGTGGGTTACTGTAATAGTATCATTCTCAGGTGAGTGCATTGTAGTACAGCCCATTCATTAGTGAATACGTTTTAATGGTGTCATTCAGCAGTGGGTGTACTGTAAGAGTATCATTCACAAGTGAGTGTATTGTAATATAGTCATTCACTAGTGCTTGTACTTTAATAGTGTTATTCAGGGGTGGGTTACTGTAATAGTATCATTCTCAGGTGAGTGCATTGTAGTACAGCCCATTCATTAGTGAATACATTTTAATGGTGTCATTCAGCAGTGGGTGTACTGTAAGAGTATCATTCACAAGTGAGTGTATTGTAGTACAGTCATTCACTAGTGGGTATACTTTACCAGTGTCACTCAATAGTGGGTGTACTGTAAGAAGGTCATTCACAAAAGGGTATACTCTAATAGTATTATTCACCAGTGGATGTAATATAGGACTGACATTTACCACTGGGTATTATGATATTGTCAGGTCAAAGATTGCTATGACTCAGAATAGATCATTATGCCCAGTGCAATTGAGAAAAATATCATTGTATCCATGTGCACTGTAACATCATCTGGCAACAACCAGAGACTAGAATCTGGAAATTCTGACATTAGTTCTTTGGAAGGTTTCTGACCTGATACATTGGCCCCTTCCAGATGATATGTAGGACATCTGTGGACTTTCAGACGACACCTCTGGGTAACCTACTTTCATGTAATGTACATGGCATATGCAGTGAACCTGTCACTAAGGTTAGAGCAGAGCATCTATACTTTTTTTTACCTTGAATCAGTGTCCACATTTCTCACGAGTGTGACATAAACATATTGACCTGTTATCTTGTGACTTCAGATGTGAATTCATTCTTGTCTAAAATTCTCTCCCGGTTTAATAGCAGGTTTCACAACTATATCCTGATTTTTTTTTCACATTTCTGAGAGAGCCTGTCCCTGAAGTTAAATTATCTTCACATGTACATAACTTCTTGTCATTTTGATTATTTTTAAAGTATGTATTACCTTGGAACTCTGTACTGCTATATTATTAGTATATAGCTTATTTGAGGGTTTTAAGAAAGAATTTTGTTTTATAAGACAAGGAAAATTGAGAGCCCGTGAAACTGAAGATGACTGGATTTGCTTTGTTTTTGAATATTTGTGACAAGGCTTTATTTTCAATGTTAGTATACTTTAATGTTTTAGATTTTGAGTATGTGTTCTGGTTGATTTTAATGGGATTTTTTTAATCTGTACTTGATACGGTTTTATTTATTTATTTATTTTTCATTTTACAGCAGTATGTGTGGCTGTTTAATTAGAAGGTTGCTTGCCCTTTATCTAAATAAAGGGAAGTAGGGGAGCTTGTGGGTTTGACCACCACCCCCAACAAGAAAATCTTTTTTTTTTGTATATATTGTTTGAGGGCACATATGTGGATTTTTTCTTCAGACATAACTTGTTTATGTAACAGGATTGCTTGCTGGGATGTATCACTCTGTCAGTTTTGCAACCAGGTATACTCTAAGTTATTCCTTAAATCGTGCACCAAACCACTACTTTATTTCTTAAAATAAAAAAAACAAATAATTCACATAAAATCATGTAAGCACTTTCGTTTAAGCCTTCTTAAACTTCATCAGGTCTGATGTATCTCTTGTTCGTACTTGTGCCTCTTGTGCACACTAGTAACTCTTGCTCGTACTTGTACCTCTTGTTCGTACTTGTACCTCTTGTTCGTATTTGTTCCTCTTTTTCACACTTATACCTCTTGCTCAAAACCTCTTGTTCACACAAGTACCTCTTGTTCACACTAGTACCTCTTGTTCGTAACCTCTTGTTCACACTAGTACCTCTTGTTCATAACCTCTTGTTCACACTAGTACCTCTTGTTCACACTTGTACCTGTTTTTCACACTTGTACCTCTTGTTCACACTTGTACCTGTTTTTCACACTTGTACCTCTTGTTCACACTAGTACCTCTTATTCACACTAGTACCTCTTGTACCTCTTGTTCATACTTGTACCTTTTGTTCATAACCTCTTGTTCACACTAGTACCTCTTGTTCGTAACCTCTTGTTCACACTAGTAACTCTTATTCACACTTGAACCTCTTGTTCATACTTATACCTCTTTTTCACACTTGTACCTCTTGTTCACACTAGTACCTCTTGTTCGTAACCTCTTGTTCACACTAGTACCTCTTGTTCGTAACCTCTTGTTCACACTAGTACCTTTTGTTCATACTTGTACCTCTTCCCTTTCTTGTTCTCTTCTTCAACATTGCTTGACATTTTTTTTGTCTCTGCATGTGTGTGGTAGTGCACAGTGTACATTAAATAAAGTTACTGCCATGGGAAGGGTTCTTTTCCCCTGAACTACAGCTACTGCAGAGTACTCTATAATGGAATGAGTGTAATATGCAAGAAGAAAAAAAAACTTTTTCAGAAATTATTCATTGTTTTGTTGTGTCGTTTTCCATTTGATCCAAGATTCAGTTGTCATAAAAATGTAGAGATGCCTTTTGCTCAATATGTAACACATGACAGTCTCTTTGGTTGCATGTATTTTCACTGCTAAAACTTCTAAGTATTCAGAAAACTAATACACTATGTTGCATTCAGTTTACCCATTTTTGTATTTTTCTGCTTTATGCAGTATATTTCTGCATTTTCCTTTTTCTTTTTTTTAAGCGAATAATTTTTGTTTAATTTAGGAAGTTTTTTTAAGTGAATAATTTTTGTTAAGAAGAAAAAGTGGTTTGATTTTAGTCATTTATATATATGTTTTGGACAAGTAGGAACTTCTTGAAAAGTTATGGGTCAATTTATTACACTTTGTAGAAAGCTGTCATCATTAGGGGGGCTTGTTAGTCTGAGCACGTTAAAGGATATTAACTGATCACAGCCTTAGACAGAATAGAAGCTTCACTTTCTGAGGTACACAGAATTGATTAATAATGTTCTCTCACTCCTTTAAGAGCACTTGACTCTCCCAGTTTTAGGCCTTCACAAAGTCCAAGGTCATGGACTATTTCTCCGGTGCTGTAACAAAGAAACCCATTAATAGCTGATGAGAGATTAAGAATCAGCCATTTGTGTTAAAAAGGATTTAATCATCTAGTGTGGAACCTAATTTTCCAGCAGTTCATCTGAAAATTATATGCAGTGTCCATCAAGGACATACGATGCGGAGACGCAGCTGCAGAAGTGTAACACTTAAATGGCGTCTGTGACGGCCCTTGCCTTTGTAACTGAATCCTTCATTACCCCAAAAGCTCTGCAGTCCAGGATTCTGCTGAAATGCTTATGTAATTTATGAAAATAAAGTACCAGTTGTTTGATATATCATGTTGTTAGTAGCATGAGAAAGATATGCTTTTACCATTTCTGCAAACCTCTGGGAACCCTCCGATGTGTTTCCACTCTGTGCCTGTTCTGATGTGTTCCTCCACTGGTAATGGATGTTTCCATATGCAAATCAGTGGCAGTAGCTGAAGAGGGGTTAACTTATAACAGCATTAGATGAGGAACTGGCAGCCAATGTGAGACTGGGGTGGGTGTGAGATAATGAATATGGGATTAGAACTGAATTAAAAAAGGAATAGAAATCCTTAAGAAAATTAAAGCAATGTGGTCTACTGTGAAACTCCCCAAGAGCTGGTAAGGATTAGCATTTTTAATATCCTCAGATCGTATTCATAAAACAGATCAGATGGATCTTTCTGCAGTATTGTCAGTTCCTTCAAATAGATTAATTGAGGAAACATGTATGTATCACATTGCATTTAACATAGCTTATATTTGACTTCTTATATGAAATAAGGTTATTTTAAATGACATAGACTTAAGTAAAGCATTGACACTACCCTCAAAACAGCTTCAAATTCAAATGTGTTCCAAAGATGCACCTTTGAGTCAGCCTGCTGAAGCAGTAGTTTTGCAAAAGTAGTCAGACATTACTTTTGTTAACTGTGATGCTTTTATACCCTCTTTTTTAGTTCAAGTTTGCTGATGTGTGCTTGGTCCAACCACAATGTGTATGATCTGACATTTCTAGCACTGACCCTTCCTTAGCTGGCTTTGCTTTGATATTATTGATGTTTAAGAAACATCCACATAGTACTGGCAAGGCCATAAACTCGGGTTGTTAGTCACAGTAATGTAAAAATGTAGACACTGTTGTACTAATTTAGAATGCACTATCTTGTACACAACTTTTCTTTTTGAGTAGAAGAAAAGTACTTCTGACATGTTATGGTTCAAAAAATTTCTTTTCAATATGGGTATAGTTTGCTTGTCTGTCTGCTCTATTTGGCTTCTGCATGTGCTAATAGTCCAAGTAACTTCTGAAATTCCACTGCAGTCCATACTGTTAGATAAAGGCTGCAGGTGGTTGAAGTACTTTAACTGGTAATTATGAACTGCAGAGAAGGCAAATAGGAAGACATGACAAGGGTGCCCATTATCAAGAAATAATTTCCAAAAATGATGAAACCCAGGTAGCGTTCCAAAGCAACAAGCCTTTATTCGTCACAGACAAGCGATCCTCAGTAACAAAAAATCTAAAATATTTTAGCAATGTTAAACATATCAGCTTTTATATACTTAGAAGTAAGTGTGGAAAATATACATATTGTTTCATTTTAAACCAGCCTCTTCATGGCAAACAATATAAACAGGGCCATAAAAGTGCATTTTAGAACAGCAAATACCCTCCCCCACACACTACTACTGATTAGATCAAACTAAATCCAAATGCATACTTTAAATGCATTGTTATGCATAAAATGATGCAAAGCCATAAAGTTCACACTAGATGTGCGACTGTGTCTGTGTGCTGTCATGCCATAAACTTCACATTAAAAGTGCGACTGTGTTATGTTCCTGTTAGGTTAATTTACTTACATCACAATAAAAATATGTAGGCTTATAGTCGGCAACATCTCAACCTCTTAGTGAAGGTTTCTTCTGTAATTCAGAAAAAAAACAGTTAGTCCATAGTGTGGTAACTTGGACTTAACTGTATATTTAACCATTTAAAAAAAAAAAAGTGTGAGAGTAAAATGTAAGTGTGAAGTGGATGCAATGTAGTCATGCATGTGACACTGAGTGATGTTAATCGAACTTGGTTCTGCATTCATGAAGCTGTTTTCACTCATTCATGTCACCATCAAACTTGATTTTAGTAAGAAGTAGTGCAGGGGATACAGCTGCCTGCATTGGGGTGCTGGGGAATTCCTTTCAGAAGAAAAAATTTAAAAGTGTGTATAAAAGCCATTTGTGTCTTCACATCTTTAAAACAGCATTCACTTTGTTATGCTGTATGCTGACACCCTCGAATCAAGTCTCATCCTGTATTTGCTTTCTTTTTTACTTATACTTAACCATTTTCTTTTAATGAGGTATAATGCAGAAGTATCACTAAGTGCTGTAGGAATTTATATTGTCTTTGTACTACCAAGCATGTTTGGAAAGTTGTTTTATTGGTGACACTGCTGACATATTTCAACAGACTATTGCCCCTCCCCCACTGCATCTCACATGGATGTCTTGCTCCTTCTTGGTAGCCAGAATAACCTAAATTTAGAAAAAAAGGAACTTACCTATATTTGATTACTAACACTAGTACAATATGTATGAAGTGAGGTTAGTGAAAATGCATGTGCAGTGCAGAGCTCTTGGTTAGCAGAATTGCTTATTTATTTGCTCTTTCATTGATTCACACTTTTTGTAACCACTAGTGATCTGTTGAAAATTGCAGTTTTTATGTGGAAGGAAACAGCTTCCTCCAGGTCATGGCAGTATGCATTTAACTTATGGAATTATAGAATTTAAACTAGGTCTGCATACACCAGTAGCCATGTGCTGCTGGGCATTGTTTGTGCGGTTTGCAGTAGGTTTATTCACTTGTCAATTCATCATTTGGAATCATTTAAAAAACAGAATTGTTTTTGTAGTCATCTCCAAGGCAAGGAGGTCCTACTCCTGACCACAACTTAATAACCCAGGCCTTCAGCCACTGGAGAAGACAACCAAAGAGTAGTGGGAGTAACCAGCCAGCACAGCCTTCTCATAGGGAGGAAGTTGTTCACATCCTGCCACAAGAGCTCCCATTTTAAGGAAAGAGCAGGATTATAACACTTACATTAGGAACTGTTGGGAGTATGAATTCTCCAATAAACCTGCAAGCACTCTTGAGCTGTAATCAGGGGTGTTTCAGAAACCTCCACTTAAAACTAGGTCCAGTATAACAGACATTGCACTCTGCTTTATAGCCATGAGGTAGCACATCATTAGAATAGAAAACCATTTCACTATCCCCACTGCATGATGGTTATGATTCCTGGGGCTTCCTTTCCTCTCCTAATGTTGCAGGATGTCATGAGTAAGGAGGAACAAATGGGCCAATGGAGAATAAGGGCTTATGGCTGGGAGAGATGCGGGCAGGAAAAAATTACAAAATGAAAACAAAAATGTTTTGTTAACTAGGCTTACCAATTTGGAAAAAATAATCAATACACTTTTGTTATTTCTTTCTACTACTGTCAAACATTATTTCAGACTTTTCCACTTTAACACATGGTGTGTGTGTGTGTGTGTGTGTGTGTGTGTGTGTGTGTGTGTGTGTGTGTGTGTGTGTGTGTGTGTGTGTGTGTGTGTGTGTGTGTGTGTGTGTGTGTGTGTCTGTGTGTGTCTGTGTCTGTACTTGTTTATGCTTTCATATTATGAAATGATAAAATGTTCCCGTGACCATGAATTGCTGGACTTCATAAAGGTGGCATACAAAATGGCATGATGAAGTGATAAAATCTTCCCTTGATCATGGTTTGTTGGAATGGATAAAGTTGGTAGAGAAAATGAGTGTAAGGGTGAAACCTTGCCCTTTCCATCAATGATCATCAGTCTCAGACCCTCTGCATAAATGGAAATATTTCCTCTTCTTCAAGGTATTCCTATTTTCCTGTATTACGGTCTCTTGGTATATTTGGAACATGCAGCTGTTTAATAGTATCAGTCGTTGAAAGATTTTACATATGTAAGTCAGTGTTTCCATTAAGGTATACTGTCTCTAGCTGCATGCTCTGGCCCCCAGTCATGATTGTCTCTTAACTGCACGCTGTGGCCCCCAGTCATGATGGTACACTTTATGTTCTGATACTGAATTTTACAGGTGAAAGTCAGTGTTTCTATTAAGGCATACTGTCTGCAGCTGCATGCTCTGGTTCCTAGTTGTGATGGTGCACTTTGTGTTCTGATACTAAATTTTACAGGCATAAGTCAGTGTTTCCATTAAGGCATATTGTCTCTAGCTGCATGCTGTGGCCCCCAGTTGTGATGGTGCACTTTGTGTTTTAGTACTGCATTTTTTTTCTTAGAGGTCTGTAGTGCTGAAATACAGACTGCTGATCACATAAATACTTTCTATGTTACATGAGAAAAAATTATTTGCTGTTGTTACTGTCTCTGCTGTCTGTAAAGAAGGCACAAGCATATTCCTTGACCACTTCTGCTAGATGAGAGTTCTGATGGTAAACTTTTACATATGTGGAAACACTTTTTTATTACCTGATAATGTGGAACCTTCATAAATACAATTTAAAGATCTGCTGTGCTGAACGTACTACTTAGCCCATTCTGTTCATCTGCAGTAAATATAACAAATTGGTGACACTTTCAGCCAATGGATAATGTTCAGATATTTTGAAATGCACAGTTCTGATTGTAGTTCTCTAATTGATTGGTGGTGCAGGTGGCAGAGTGGGTTGACCTTTGTGTTGTTTGTCATGGTAGTACAGCAATCAAAACAATGCATAAGTATATACTGGGCAAACGGTCTAGAAGATCCTTCAGAAGTCTAGTCAGCCAAGCCCAAGTGCAATTGCATGTTATCGATCAGAGTGCCATGCTGTGTGTCCCCAGTTAGAAAAGTAACTCAGGTCGGATAAAGGGGAAAGTGTTAACAGGCATGATCGTCACATGCTTATTGGTCTTAAGTGCATTACCAGCTTTCAGAAATGAAGGCCAGTATTACACATGTGATCAAAACTGAAATGCATTAGTGGTCCACGTGTGTCATAAACTTCAGCAGCTGCTTCTTTCAAATATGCATATTAGAAACCACAAAAGAGCCTATTTTTCTTCCTCAGAGTTGAGGAGAATAGATGAAGGCCAGACCTGGAATGATCCTTCAGGAGGAGGAGTGCCATGAAATGAATGGACCAGTTTTTGAGCTGAGAAGTATAGATGAGAAGGGAAGAAGAGAGTCCTGCGTTGCCAATAAGGATTGCCAAAACAGGGAAGGGACCTTTTTTTCCCCAAGACTTAAAATTCAGAGGGGTGCGAGATTAGAAGATGGTACCAGGCAACCATGCTTGCTATTTACACCTGTGACCTCAGACGTAAATTTAGAATTGCCCATCCAGTCATTCAGAATGCAGCCAGTGTAATGCAATGCTTAAAGTGTGCAAGGGGTAACTTACACCTTTGCATTTATCTCTTTTTTTCCCAGGAGGCATGTGACTACAGTTGTGTCACATGTTCCATATAAATGCCTGCTACAGCTGTATTTTCACATATGCCATGCAGAGAATTTTAAAATTTGAGTTTAGAGTATTGCCATTTGTTTTGCTTCTTTGGAAGCAGGTGCATTGCATTATCAAAGACTTTTGGAACAGAAATGTCTTAAAAATGAAAACAGCAAGCAAGTGTGAATTAAATTAATCTTTAAAGTATATACATCCCTGTGTTTTCCACACAGGTAATTTTGTTTGTACCGGTCTTTCTGTGTCTGTGTTAGTTTTTGCTTCCATTGCCTGTTGACTTGCAGTCCTGAGATGTCCATTGATTGCCGATTGTATATCATTTGCTCTGCACTTAAGTACGAATGCTAGAAGTTGGTACACTGAATCTTTATAAAGTGACAATGTGGGATGAAGTTTTCTTGCCCATTTTCACTTATTGTATGACCTGTCACCTTTTCTTATTCATTCCAGATGCAGTGATGTACAGTTGTTCTGGTCTAGGCTGAAAACACACACCCACAGGTGTACTTTCTTTTCTTCCGTTATTGTTGCTGTGAGGGATCATAATCTCTCCTACCCCATCACTCTCCACTTGAAAGTACTGTTGCATTGTTTACACCCCCACCCTTTCACAAAGAAATGTGAGGTGGGTTGTCTGATTAGTGAAGGAGAGAGCCCCTGCCCTTATACATCTGATTGACTTTGTGTCTAAATGTTCAATGGAAAGGAATAACTTTCTGTAGTTTATTATTTTATGTCACATGACACATGATTTGCACTATTGCCCTCAATGTTGACTTTGGTTGCAGATGTAGGCATCCTACCTCTGATCAGTTATACTGTCCAGACCTGAAGCTGTAAATTCTGTTTCATTTCTTTGGCAATTTCATTCTTTTTGCTCCATTTTTGCCATACATCCCCAGTTTGTTTACATTGCCTACTTTACTGGAAATATTTTCCAGCTATGATGTAATTCATCTCATTTTACATCTTTTCCACAAGACCATAGACTTGAGCTTGACATACCAAATGGGCAATCCACAGAAGTTTTTTTTTTTAGTGCCCTCTTTGCAGTAAACTAATGTGACTAACAATGAGGTTCCAAAACGCTGGAGTAAGTTATAAATATTTTTGTGACTTGTCTATTTGGTCTGCCAAACATTTTTTTGCCAAAAAAGATGTATTATAGACCAAATTAATACCTTCCAGCTATTGATTATATCATTTTTGAGTAAATGTTTATATCTGCTATACACTTCGTGGCATGTTTCTTCATTTCTGAGCATCTATTTTTTTTGTGAAAAATGTCACCCTCTAATGCACTGTCTGCCAGCCATTGCCTCTCTTCTTACCGCTGTTTGTCATTGTTTACTTTTTGTGAGTTTATATGTAGACCACTGTCTCTCACTGATGTCTTGCACCGAAGTGTCACCACTATGCCAGTGTCCCTCCAACAGTGTGATCTTCATTAATGGAAGGGCTACTCATCATGAGGTATCCTTGGAGATATGGGAGGTTGTTCTGCCTGCTGCATTCAGTCTATGATAGCCTGTCATGGCAACAAAGCATTTTGTGAGCCCCCGTAATTCATAGGCTGTTTCCACAATTTCATCATGTTGTTGAACCTTATCAGAAATGTGTATCAAATTCTGTTTGTGTTGGTAACTCCTCATAATTCTACTTTCCATCTTATCAATTTACACTGAATCCTGGATTTCAGCTGCATTAGTTTACATTGACTTTACCGTCACACTTTGAACCACTTGTCCATTTTTCTGGATGCTTCCTCATTTTTTCATCCTTTGTAGAGTGCCCATAAAGTGGTGGATTGTACGTCTCAAATCTTCAAACTAGAGCATTTCATTTCTTTGCCTAGGCTTAACCAAATTAAATGTAAGTGATGCTGCAAAACCTTCAGTTTGCTATTAGCTGCTATTAGAGCTGTTAACAGAATTCAGTAACATGGAGTGTAAAAGAAAGGAGAGGATATATTCATTGTGAGATATTGAGGACACTAACATCATGATCACTAAATACCAGCAATACTATACCATAAACACTGACAACTACTTAAAATGAGATAATCATTTCTGCAGTGGATGGGGACAGTGTATAATAGTGTAGGAATGAAAATATGGTAATTCTTCTTGTCTGAAGCATGCAATTGACAAATCAAAGACCTTCAGCAAGCTTTCCTTGGCTCAACACCCAGATCCAGACCCTACGTAATACCCATGGTACACAAACAGCACCAGAAACACTGAACTGCCAAACTGCACAAATCATGCCAAAAACAACTGCACTTGTTATTACTACAGTTCAGTGTTTCTGGTCTCGTACTAAAGGACTGAAGACTACAGAATCCAATAAAAATAGGTACTCTCAAAGTAGGCGGTGGGTCATGTAATGCTGACAATCATTAGTCTAGTAAACTTCTGTTCTGGCTTTAGTTGAGAGTGAGACTGTTCAATTTATGTGTGAATTTTAAAAGATTTTCAAAAATAACATGTTGCCCAAGAAATAAATTGCTGCATTTAAACAGTTTGTGCTCCAAATGAATGTACACACTTTGCAGTGTTCGCTGCTCGTAGCAGCTAATCAGATTGTGCTGTGAAGTAATGGTTCCTCATTCAAGCATGTGCCTTCAGCAAACGGTTCTAATGAAATTATGGACAGTAATGCTGTAGGAAGAAGTCTACTGCTGTTTATGTTCACTTCTAGACAAGCCCTGCTTTTACTGGTAATTACTTTGGTAAGCATTACCTAATTTGTGCAGTTGTCTTGTAATTTGTCATTTTTTGCCATCTGTTTGCCTTTAATCTGGTAACATGAGACATACACATGTGTTACACTCATTCTTCATTTTTAGTTAACTTAAAGGTCATGGGTTTCCCAGTGCCCTTTGACCTGTAGACAGGCAGTGCCCATGTATGTGCAAACTACCAGAATAAGATCAGGACTTGTTTTTGTAACTAAAGTGGCAAATGTGGGAAGGAGGTAGATTTATTTAATTATAAAACAAGAAAGGGAGACAGAATGTTCAATCTTTTGCCATCTAATTGTATAACGAGCAGAGCCTGCTGGGACATGCATTTATGGAAACCTGATGCTGTTCAGTGCGTTAGTCTTTTAAGGAGTCTCGTGGTGTTGGGTAACCCTTCTGCTTCGTTTTCTGTCCTACAGATATGTAGAAGCAACTGCATAGATATCAGGTGTAGAAAGCACTGTTCCATTACAAATTATGTTATAGTATTATTAATTATATTCATAAACCTATTCAACTGAATTGATGAATTATAAAATTATGTTTTATTATTGTTTTTCTTTACATTTGGTAAATACATTTTGCAAGTTAGTAGGTAGTTAAAAGTAAACAACAAAAAAACAGAATTATTATGAATATCCATCAAAGGAACTGGATTCATGTACACTGCACTGAAAATTAAATCTTCAAGCTGTTGTATTATTTTAGTTAGCAAAGACGATTTTCTTTACTTTGCACTGGTGCTGAATTACTGAGTTGTGATATAATTTCACGGATTCAGAAATAATGACTTTTAAGATGTGATCAGAACTTCAAGTCCTTTGTTCACTGAAAAGAATGGAGAAAGCTGCTGTACAAATAAAGGCCAGTTAGGTAATACCTAACCTTCTGTCACTCTTGTCCTGTATCATTGTATTCAAGTAAACACCTAACGTTGCTGAAAGCCTGAGGTGCAGCCAAGTATTTCACTCAGAACTTATGAGCTAGGCAATGACACTGACTGTAGGAGGCACCCAAACATGACTTTCTACGATTATAAAAAGACATAAAACTGGTCCATACTTTGTCATATAGGGTAGAGAAATGTCATAAAACAGCTTAGAAATGCTGTTAATTTTGTGAACGTTTGTCCTAAGGCAACTAATCCTGGGTCTAAATAACTAAATGTATGTTTTCTGAGGTTTAACAGACTTTCAAATGCCAGAGGTGTTTTACTCTTTTCTGTTTATTTGTATGCAGTTCATAAACTCATCGGTATCCAATTTCATGTCCATTTATCCCTTTGTTTACCATTTTCTTCTCTGATGTCTTTCCGTTGTTTGTTTTTGATATTCTGCGGTGATGTTTGATGGCAAACAAAGCATAAAATCCAGATGTGTGAGTTTAAAAAATGTTTGGGGGATATATTTCACAGTTGAAGGCACGGCATGTAATGTTCTCTTTATCTAAAAGTGACAGGTTCAACAGCAGAAGTCTTTAAAAAATTAGTAGACTGGGGAAAGGACTTCATTATCGGCAAACACACCATACGTTAAAACAGGGATGTAGGTCTTTATTTATTATTAAATATAGCAAAGAAAATTATGTAATTAAGTAATATTTAACTGTAATGTATTTATTTTTATTTAAGGCAGGTTGATATATAGTCGAGCAGTAACAAGGTCTGTTAATGGCATGGGCGATGTTGAGGTCTTCAGGATAAGCAAAGATGTGTTATGCATCTGTATAGTAACTTTATGTTATCAAATACATTTCATAAACTTTAGCTCCTCCTTACAGTTCAATGACTGATCACCTGTCATTTTTGCTTTAAAAATTAAAAGCTGTTATCTCCCTACATAATACCTGCTAAACTGTAGCAAAAAGCTGTATTAGCTCTTGGTTACACTTGCTGACAAGCAAACACTGACCATCATTGGTCATGGCTGCTTAAATAATTGTTAGTACTACTTGAAGGCTGCTTCCAGTTTGTCACACGGGTGACACCTAGGAGGACCACTAGACATTACCTTGTGGGAATCAAGCCACCCATATTTGTGGAGTTGCAGTCAGTTCCACACTGGTAGCCCTGCGGAGCACAGCATGCAGAGAGAAGTTTCCCCCTTGGGAGACAGTGGCAGAGAGCAGGGGAGCCACTGAGGGAATAAGTGTGTTCTTCTGGGGTAAGTGTAGTCTGCAGATTGACCCACCTTCTACCGTCTGACTCTAGCTAAGGAGCAGGGAGACATTTTAGATTCCCAGACAGTGACAAATACACTGTGAGGCTGTCTCCTAGCCCTGAAAGGCCTAGCTCCCTGGAATGAGTAGACTGGCTGGGTGCTGGCAATGGAGCCATTGGAGAATGCCCTGTGGGAGCAAAACAAGGAAATAAAACATACTGCTTGCAATAACCTGCCACAACTTGTACAGAGCTGTGAGTGCTGCTAACAGCTTGTGCCTATGGCAGCTTCCCCTTTCCTGTCCCTTTGCTATGACTTTGATGTATAGTCCCAGTTGTGGGGCAGAAGGATAAAGCCCTGACAAAGACCCAGATGACCCAAGTTAGAAGAATGGTTTGGATGCTGTAAGAGACACACAGGGCCAGATAAGAACTAAGCCGTTTATGGCTTTTCCATCCTGGGGTGGGGTAGTGGTGGTTTCCTCGTGACCCATTGCTCCTGTGTAGGCATGAGCTTTGATGACAGTAAGGGCTGTTACGGAAAGGACATTAGTTAGCAGTCTCAAACCAGTGATAGCAGCCCTCAATATCTAAGTGTTGGACCATTTATGCATCTGAGGAAAGAAGAAGAGTTCCCTGTAGTGATGCAAGTGCTTACTTCAACCATCGTGGGTTTAAATAAAAAAAAACAAAAAAAAAACATAGCTGCCACTCAGCATAATGCAAGTTCCTGATTGAAAGCAGGGGAACCTGTCCAAGGGTCTCCACCAGATCCCGGTCTGGGATGAAAGACAGACTTGTCCAGAAATGAGATGAAGGTTCAAGTATGTGGAGGGGAGGAAATTGTTGCAGACCACTCTAGAGACTGTCTGGAAGATGGCTCCTTCAAACATTTGTTCTCATGGCGGAAGCTTGACAGTTGGAATGTGGGGAAGAGTACATAGATACAAAAGTATAGAAAGGTTAATATATAGACCTACACTTGTAATTGAATAGTTTTTGTATTATGGTAAATTGTCAGCTTGAGGTTTTACACAGTGACATGCTGTTGGGTTCTAGAGTAACTATGAAATAACAGGCTCTTTTCTAGTGATCTGTTATCATGAAACTGCACTTCATAATGATGCGTAAAACATACACATTTGCCAGCCACTTTGAAATATCTACAACCTCTGACTAGTAAATATTTTCTTCAAAGTCTAGAAACATAATAGCACCTCTATCAGCACCTGTGACTTTAGACCAGTTTCTATACCTTGAACAGTAGCAATGTTAAACTAGTTTTTAATCAGTTATCAGCCTGATTCACAGAGCAACATCTGTTCTGCTGTAAACAGCATGGGTTCAAGGCAAACTATGGCACTATGACCGCTATCTGGTCCTTTACCAGTAATATACTTATGGCAATGGATAAAGACCAGCTAACAGCTGTCATTTTCTTAAATTTCACCAAAGGTTTGACAGCACATACCACCCCTTCAGCTCTAAATTGCCACAAAATAGGCAACCTAATGTATCCTTTTTGATACATCATGCTAAATGAAACTAGGTTCCACATGCTCTTCTGACACCCCCTTCCTATAATGCTTACTCCTTTCTCCCGTGTTTTCCATTTACATCAAACTTATGTCATCCACTCCCAGCCCTAGTGTACACTATCACTTAGTCATCTGCAGGTCAAGCTCTTCCTACTCAACCATCCAGACATTGTTTCAACAAGAGCTACTCTCCCTGAATGGCAAAGCTGTAGTAAACGTCTTATAGGCTCATAGATTAGTACTAGGCTAACTGGTCTTGTAAGCCATTTTAAGCCTAGTCAGTTACCCTATGTGAGGATCAAACCCTGCACCTTGTGTTTGTAAGGTAAACACCTTAACTATTATGCCAGCCTCTCACTAAATACGTCTTTAATTTTACCCAATCGTTAACCCAAGCAGAAGAAAAAAGGAAATGTTCTTCAGAGCCACATAAAAATTAAAATCTTTCCCCTTGGGCTTACATGTCAAAACCAACAATAACATTCCCCTTAAGACCAAGAGTAAGAGATATGTCACTAAATGAGATAAAGATCAGTGGTGGAAAAGTTAAACTTAATAAGGGATAATTAGTCAGTTTGGACTTAGACTGGACATTAGAGTAAACTAGAAGGTAAAACAGCAAACCAGTGGTTTATAGTTGTGTGTAGTACTTGATCATCTATTTAAATTACTACCTTCTCATAATGGTATTAATAAGCCATTTGTCATAAAGGAATTTTTCCTACTTCATGAAAAATGCTGTAATATGTTTCTTATAAAAGAAGCAACTAGTTACATAACTCAGGAAGATACCTGATGATATTACTGCCGATTGTTCTTCAGTACCTTTTATATGAAAAAATTAAATCTGTTCTGAAAGTTGTTTCTGACTTGGTTCATTATATTTCTTTATGTAACCATATTATCATTGGTATGGATGTTACTGTATGATCTGTTCATTTTTCCCATTGAAATGTAGTAGAGCAGTGTTTCAGTAACATTTCCACAGGGCTGCTATATTTGCTTAAATACAGCTGTGTGTTATGAAAAGGTTACATCCTCTGCATTTTCCATAAACTGAAACATATTGTGTAAAAACGGAGGCTTGAGAAAATAAAATGAAAATCATAATTGGGTTTCTGTTTTTTGTGCATTCTGCATATCACAAGAACAAGATTATTACTTCATTAGTGTTATTAAAATGCATTTATGTCCTTTGTATGGTCTAATATTTATGACTACATTAGTATGACAGTCGAATACTTAATGGTGTGTTCACATTGTTGTATGAAATTGTAGCGAAAACATGATTAATATTGTTTTTTTAAATGTTGCTGATATAACAGCTATAAAAGAAACTCATTAGTGGCAACATTCATTTAGAAATCAGTGTCACGGAAACTTGATTCTTTTAATGAAATATAGCAACTGATACTTTATGGCCCCAAAAGCCATTTCTAACTGCTTTCCCTGCTATAAATCAAAGTTTTAAAAGTTCATAAAATCTGTTAAAGTAAAAAATGATGTAATGAGAAGGCGCTATGGTGCATAACCTCATTAAAGGCGCAGTATTCCTATCGAGAAGCTTCAGTGTTGCTGTAATTGACAGAACAATTAAATTACTGCCAGATTCCCAGAATGCTCTGCTTTGATTTGGGAAAAGGAATGATGCATTCAAAATATGTTGCTCCTTCAAAAACAACTCATTAACATCTCTTCTATTAATCAGTGCTTTCAGAACACAGAAGATAGATAATGAATACATAATAGGTTTCCATGGGATGTATAGTAACCATAACACTCTTCTGGACGCTGATTGATTATGAGAGATTTCTCTTTATGGGCGATATTATTTTTTCATGTTTTGCAATGCCATCATGCATCTTTTTATATCCTTGGTCATTAAACTGCTTCATTAGAAGAGAAGGAAGAGAATGTCATTTGCAACTTGATTCAAGACTTGGGATACATTAACAAAGAATTCAGTCTATAACCTCACATGACACACAGCTTCAATGAAATGTATGTTTCCCTTGTGATGTCGCAAAAAAATGTGATAATACTTAGAAATGCACAGAAGTTTGTCTTGTGTCTCATTGGTTATGTCACCCCCTGTGGGCATGAAATCCTCTAAAGCTGGCAGATTCGAAGAGTCTTAGCTGGAAATACAATCAAAACAGAGGCAGTCAGTTTTTTAAAGGAAAGATGGAACTGTAGAGGGACATAGTGGTGACAGTAAGGAATTCATGTACTAAGATCTCAAGCGAACAGCCTAAGTACAGAATTTTTGAAGCACAGCACAGTTTCTTGGCTTCCTGGTGAGAGATTTTCCATTATGTCTTATATGTATGCATTACTGAAGGCAAAAAATGAATATCTTTTCATATGTATCAATGTTCGTTTCTAAGGAATTCACAAATGTGTTACTGGACTGGACTAACATTAGTACAGGGATGCTGCAACCTTATTGGACTGGACTAAAATTAGTACAGGGATGCTGAAACATTGCTACAATGTGTGGCCATAAAACACAAACACCACAGTGTGGCTTTAAAACATGAAACACCACAGTGAGTGTAACTTTCAACTGAATTTTGAAGAGCTTTTACTGTGCAGGCTTTGGTAAGGATTAAATATGCAAGACTCACCCTGGAGCTCCAAGAACTGGGAATACCTGTGGGTCAATATACAGAGGTAACATTTACTACACAGTGCTGATCTGCCTGGAGCTCCAAGAGCTGAGAACACCTGTGGGTCAATGTACAGAGTTAACGTTTACTACACAGTGCTGATCTGCCTTTTTGTCCGGAAGGAGTCTGCTCATAAACACAACCACTTGCCCTCCCACTGTATGCACAGGGGGATTCCATGTCATGCAGTGTTGGGTCTTTCAGGAAATTTATGGTACTACTCTGCCCTACCCTGTGAAAAACGCAATTTTTTTTTGCTTCAGCTGGGGGTGAATGTCTTGTCAGATTGGCTCATAAACAAACACTGACATTTGTAGGAGGGAACAAACTCACATGGCCAAGTGATTTGGGCAGTACCGCATCTCAATACTACCAGTCTTGTTTTGCAGTGCATTTTGGATGAAGACTAATATGTTCTCACATTCCTTCCAGCACAGTACCCCAAAAGACCTCCTTTTTCAGTAGTACGCATATTGCTTCTGAGCCTGAGTGGGTAGGTGGGTCAGTGAAATTAATTATAACTGTGGGTGGATTAAAATGAGCACAGAATTTGTCACTTAAATTATTATTTATTTAATTTGGGTTAGAGTGAGCATTGCTGGGTTCGTAACTTACCGAAGTAGTTAAATAAAGATTTGCAGTAATTTTTGATTGTAGTGGTTATTTTAAGTTTATATTTAACTTTGAGCCTCCTAATGGTAACCATAAGCTCTTTACAAGTTTGAATGTGTGCTGTCATGTTGAGTAGAATGAGATCTCTTATCAGCATTAATTAACTTCTTTTGTTATATAGTTTATATAGATATTACACCACAGGGGTTTGTTTTTAATTTCCCAATTATAGTTAGTGCAGATAGGAGCTGCCTTATCAATACAAGTATATAAATCAGAAACACACGTAGCAGCTTAGCAATGGAATCTGTCAGAGGAGGATTATAGAGGAATTTATTTAGGTGTGGGGTTACAGGTGCTTGATCTCCTTGCAAAATTACTAGAATGTTCCCTATAAATGATAGACTGACTGAACTTGAGGAATTACTACAGCTGATATGCTTACCTGTGATCTTCTGTTTGTAACTGGTGGCAAAGGTCTTTTGTAGTGTTCTTAAGTGCTGTTCTATGGGTAGCATAAAAGCATCCAGGTACTGTTTTGTTCCATCAAAGTAATATAGAAATGAAGTTATTCTGTTTATTAAATAGAACATTTTTAAAATTGTCATGATTATAACAGAATAGGTTTCATTTAGTTTTTCTTGTTTTGAAATAGCACACCAGCCCAGAAATCAGTATGTGCTAAGCAAACTCTGTTTGAGATTGTTCTGAGAATTTTGTTTCAGGCATTTCAGATTCGACTGTTTAGGATGCAGTCTTCTGCTACAACCCATCAAAAATTCCATAGGTCTGGTGTGTCATATCAAAAGCAACGCATACTGCTGATATCAGTCCAGGGAAGCTCTGGTAGCCTGTTCAAGCTGATATGGAGAAGTTTAACTGGGCATTTTGGAGGAAGTAGGATTTTAGGTAACCAGAAGCCTGGTTGTGGATTAGTAGATGGTAAGTCATACAGAACTGGGAAAATACAGGTGCCACAAGGACTCCTATTAGTAGCCTAGCTAAAGTATTCTGTACATTTTGTAGTTAACAGTCATCCATACCAGGATGCTGCAAATTAGAGCACAGCAGTAACCTGT
Source organism: Protopterus annectens (assembly GCF_019279795.1). Lineage (NCBI taxonomy): Eukaryota > Metazoa > Chordata > Ceratodontiformes > Protopteridae > Protopterus > Protopterus annectens. Next base: position 545,205,228 of record NC_056739.1, read on the forward strand.
ACTACAAGGAATATTAACATAACAGTTGCCAGATCCATCCATCCATCCATCTGCCAGATCCATCCATCCATCCATCCATCCATCCATCCATCCATCCATCCACAGCCCCTTTTTCCCATTTTTACTGCAGTGGTGCAGCGGTAGCATTGTTGCCTCACAGCAAGAGGTTCTCCCATTCGATTCTCAGCTAGTGTGTGGGGAGTGCCTTCTGTGTGGAGTCTGCATGTCCTCACCACGGGTCGAGTGGCATTCCAAAAGACATGTGTGAATGGGCGTGCCTTCGTTGAAGGTTGGGCATCGAGCTGGCAACTTGGCACCGTGAAAATCTACTGCCAATCATTAGCGTTCTGCTGTGGTGACCCCTAACAGGGAAAAGCCAAAAGACAACAGCAACAACACATGGAGTCAGGGTGTAATTTCAACAGTGACAATCATCTAGAGCCAAGGTTTACACTGCTGGGTGGCTAGGCCTGCTATGATAGTTCTTCTACACCACAAACTCGCACACTCACACCTAAGGCCAATTTGGAGTGTCCAATCCACCTAGTGCAGAAGATGATGCTTAATTTAATAATGGTTATATACACAGACTACTGATAAGGAGAAGATGTATACAGTTCCTGGAAATTATTATTAGCTTTTAACAACAGAGGTGTACCCAGAAATTGATATTTTGTACTCACTCCTTATTCCTTTACAACACCACCACCCACATATAATTTTAAAAAATGTACTCAGCCCTAAAATGTTAATCCATTATACTTTAGAAAGGGGCAAACTATTTTCTATTGTTATTAGAACTTTAAAAAGTCTTATTTTTAGAGATGCATTCCTTTCATGTAACCACTTTTTGTATACATCTATACACTAGACGTGCATGTAGGCAGTTCTAAACATTCTGTGCTGTTTCACACGTAACATTCCTGAGAAATTCTCTGCAAAAATGCACTTATTTCAGTTCACCAAGTATGCCCAGCTGTACCTTGAGCAACACTAGGGGAATGGCAAAAGGTAAAGTGTGGCTGTTCTGCAAATTGCACATTGTAGTATGTCACATTGCAGTCTGCAAGATCTTTATCTGCCAGTCATGCTTAGGAATCATCAACGTTTGTAAAGTAATGCTGCTTTTCCTATATTCTCTTTCTACACCAGAGTACAGCATTTCAGGTCTATCTCAACTAATCAACACTCACTGCATACCAGTGTTATTAAAAACAAGGCATTGCAAATGGGACCTACTGGGCATACTTACAAGGCAGCAGTCAGCTCTGCCTGCATGACATATAAAAGCCACCCAAACATTCTACTATATGGAGTACAAAACACTAAAACACATCTTCTCTGGGCAGCAAGCCCTCCGTGCACTGTTGTTGTGGGAGTGGGCTACAACTTCACATCATAAGGCTTCACAACTTCAGATAAAGAGCTAAGACTTCCTACAGTGTAAAACCACTTTTTGTGTAGTTCTGCAGCTTTTCTCTTATTTTTTTGCTGTTAATTGTATGGCGCGCCAAGGAATATCTCATTTCATTGAAACATCATCAATATTAGACTAGGAGTTTATCAAATGGACCCTAACAAATGGAGTGGAATCAATATCTCAAATGTTGTAATATGCTCACAGTATAATAACAAAACTACAGTGAGCATACTTAATGCACAATTTACCTTCAGACATATGTGATAACACAGTATTTGTTATGAGGTTCCTATAAATTGTTTTATACATAAAGCAGCATGTCAGTAACAGTACATTTCTGTGTACACATTTTTATTTACTTACATTGATAATTAATTTGATTGTTATACATTTGTTTTATTATAAGCAGGTGTTTTTTTGTTTTGTCATCTATCATGCAGTAGTGCTTTACTGTTACTATGCTATCTGAGGGCAATTTTCCTACTGACAGACTCAGAAATCTGTAAAAAAATAAACCGAAAAAAAGTCACTCCTCAAATAAGTAAGGGTTTAGCCAGGATTTTTAGGGTTGTGCAGTCCTTCTAGAATGTCACACCCTCATATGATCTGCCTGCCCCACATTTCATGTAGTGCATGTTTGTGGAACATATTTTTCATTGCTGCTTATTCCGCTGAAAATGTGAATAGTTTGCCCTAGAGTTTCACAGTTGATAGAAGGGTCATGAACTCAAAAATTAAAAAAAAAAGGCATAAAAGCTTATGATGTGTCTTACTTGGAGTATACATGGCTAACATAAAGAAGTAATATACGTATGGAATGCTATATTATCGATGGGGAAGCATGAGGAAACGGAGGCAGAAAAGAAAGGAAAATAATTTAAGAAGAGCTGCAGACACACAAAGTATACCTTCAGAAGCTTTAGTCTACTTTACTCTGGATTGATACCCTTTTACCCATTTTCAGGGTTACCTGGCTGGACTGTATTAGGGCATTTTGTGTTTTTCTTCAGATCTGGAGGTAATTTAATAGTAAATTAGCATGATTCCTTTGACTCTTATTTTTTTCCTTCTTATTTTGAATGACTGCTCTTCTGAAGGTGGAGGTGGATAGTTACTTTAGTGACCTACTTACTTGTGTAGAATGTCAGGTTAAACTATTATCTTATTTGTGCCCAGAAGGATAAGTGCCAAGATCTATTAAAATATCTACCTTTTTCTGTAGAAGCCAACCCTGCACATAGCCCATTCCCCACTCATTAGTAACCCAACCTTTAAGGGCTTTGTGTGTAAAAGTATGCTACACTGGTGCACTGTTTTTGTAATACATCATAAGAGGATACGCAAGTAGTTACCTTCATGCAGCATCAGCTTTTCTTAACTTATGCTGTGCTAATAATTGCTGCCAACCAGACTTAAGCCCTGCTGCCTTGTTACAGCATGCCCACTGGTCTAACATGGATGATGCTGGCCCCTGTTGTAGGGTGCATCAGATAACCACAGCTTCACTTGTGAACAATGTCTTCATAATTTTTTTTCTTGAAATAGTGAGAGAGAGCTGTCACTTATTATAGGTTCATAGGTTGGTACTAGGCTATCGTCCGTAGGGCCTATACAAGCCTAGCCATAACAATTCCCTGGCTATTTCTTCCCACAGTATTTACTTCTCTGGACCCCTGTTTAGCAGGGTGACTGACGTCATCCCCAAGGTGAATTTCCTATCTCCCATCCAATCATCAAGGTTCCTTTTGAAGAGGGCCAAAGAGGCGCTGTGCTTGACATGTATGGGCAGTCTATTCCAGAGTGTGGGGAGTCTCTGGGTCAGGAACATATCCCTCCAGCATGTTTTGTTCATTGTGATGACAAGGTTTAGATCTCTGGGGCGTGCGTCTCTGAGAGATTGGGATTTCTTTAAATGTAGCATGTCCAACAGCTCTGGGTTTGACATGGCCTTATATGTTAAGCAGAGATCGCCTCTGAGTAGACAATATGCAACAGAGTATAGGTGGAGTTTTTTTAGATGGTCAGCATAGGGCATCTGCTTTAGGCCTGTGATTCTTTTAGTGAGGCATTTCTGCGGCCTTTCCAGTTGTTGCAGATGTCTTGAGAGGTACATACCAAACGGGGCGTTGTAGTCTATAATGGGTCTAATGAGGGATGAATACACTGGGACAATGACCTCCTTTTTTCTGGATGAAAATCCCTTAGTGATGAGGTCTGCCACATAGAAGGATTTCCTGACTCTTGTGGCAATGTGGTTATCGAAGATGAGACCACTGTCCACCTGTGTCCCTAAGTCTCTTTCGGTGTTTAGTGTACTGCCACCTATGTGGTAATTCACGGGTACATATTTTTTCCCAAAGGGGATAACTATACATTTCTTGGCATTGAGCTTGAGCCCATGGCTCTGACACCAAGCATCTGTTTCTGTAAGGACCTTTTGTAGAACATCATTTGGGGAATCAATAATGACTCCCAGTTTGCAATCATCTGCAAACTTTGTTAGCCAGAGTCCCTTAGTGTTGGCCTGTACTTCAGAGAAGTAGATGCCAAACAAGATCTGCAGACAATTTATATTCATGACACAGTTGTCAGTTTTTGGGGTTTCAAACTCCACCCCCCATATAAAGTCTGAAGCTGTGGTTGGAACCACAGCTTGTATTGTAATGAGCCTTTGCCTTTGACCTATCCAGGACTTGAGTCTCTTGCATTGAACATAATTTGATATAATCATGTGTAAACTAAGCAGTACTGTTGCCAGTAATCTAGGTTCTGAGTTTAGCAAGACTGGACCCAACTGACAGTGAGTCAGATTACATAAAATTATTTAAAATGTTATGAGTTTAATTTGTGTATGCACTGCACAGATAAACATATTTTGGAAGCTCAGCTTTTTACTTAAAAAAATGATCATGTTTTACACTCGTTTTCATCTTGGACCAGCTTTAATAAACTATTTCAGAAAATGGGCTCACTGTACATCAGTACCCTGATTGGAGAATGAGGGATCTCCAGCAGGGTATTAATGTACAAGCAATCCCCGGTAAAAAACATGCCCCCCCCTTCATGGCAGCATATCAAGCAGCCATGGAACTCGGACTGAGAAAACGGAATGGCTGCCGTTATTTTACACTCGCTAAGCAGCGCTTCTGCTGTTTAGCGAGTATAAAATATATTTAAAAAAAAAGAAAAACAAAAGTGTGTGTGTGTGTTTATGTCTGTATGTGTGTGCGAATGTAAGCGTGCACATGAGTGAATGCGAGAACGATCGAACCATTATTTTACACTCTCTAAGCAGTGCTTTTGCTGTTTAGTGAGTGTAAAATCTAAATATAAAAGAAAAAGGTGTGTGCATGTGTATTTCTGTGTGTGTGCTTGTTTCTGTGTGTGTGTGAATGTGTGTATGAAAGCGAGGTGTGTGTGAGTGAGAGTGTGAAGAGTGAGAGCGATCTAACACTGGCAGCAGCAACAGTCAAGAGGTTTACATACCGCTCTTCGATAATTGAATAATAGGTAAAATAAAGGGGGAGTAACAGCTCAAAACAGGAGAATATTCCTGTTGAAAAAAAGCTGCAATAGGGCTTGTGTTAGCATGCATTTTCTGAAGGGCAAGGGTGTGTGTGTCTGAGGGGGGTGTCTGTGTGACAGAGGGAAAGACAGTTCTGGCAGCAGCAAATAAGAGCTTTGTGTACCTCTCCACCTTTTATCACAAGAAATGTGGATAAACCCTGAAATGAAGGGGAAACAAAGGCTCCAAAATAGGAACAGCGTTTAAATAAATAAATTAATAGGATTTGTGTTAACATGAATTTTCTGAGGGAAATAAAGTCTGAAAGTCAAATGTATGTCATTATTTAGTGAATTCAATCCCCAAATAACTGACAAGAAACCATTTTAGCAGCAAGGGACCAAAAAAAAATAAAGCAAATATCTAGATAGTATTTTAAAATGATATATTTTGGTTGTAAAATGCTTCCTCTAACACCATTTACATATACTACAGCAACTTAGAAACATTAGGCGGAGGAACTATTTTACATCCAAAATATATATAAAAGAATATAGTTATAAAAGAAATATATATAAGTAAGTAAAATGCAACAGTTTTAAAGAGAGCCCATTCCCTAACCACCCCTTCCATGGGTGGGCATGAATTACACATTAACACACACCCCAGTGGGCATTATTGTGCTTAGAGAATGGGCTCTCTGTAAAACTGTTGTGTTTTACTTGTATATATTTCTTTTATAACTATATTATTATTTTTTTTGAATATTCATGAATGATATAAAATGCGGATCGTTGAATTTGTTTTTTTAGCACTGAGGAAGTATTGTATACCTGAAAGCTTTGCATTAAAAGTTTTTATTTTGGTACATTGCTTTTGCTTCATTTCATCTATTTGATCGGGCATTAATTACACATTAACACACACCCTGTCAGGCATTATTGCTTGCATATATCACAAAACGATAAATAATTAATAAATGACAAAAAAGTCCCTAACTGTAAACTTTAATAAACAGCACCACTTACTACAACCTGAAATTAACTGACTGCTGATAGCAGTGTTTAATTTGTAGATGTCAAAAAATGAGATTCTCCTCTTTGTGATCAAAAGTTGGTACCCATGCAGGAAGAGAACAGAAAACATCTGGTATGAATTCCATTCTGTCTTTGTCGTGGAAAACTTTATTCGGGTATTTCATTTTTAGAAGTTAAAACAAAGCACCTCTGAAACCCCAGGAACAGTTGATGTAGACTAAATGCTGAAGCCAGCTGTCAGCAACTGCTGAAATTTTATTCAAAGACAGCTGTCCTTCAGTTTATGCAGATACATATCCCCTTTCTGTTGTGTGTGTCAGCACCTGATCCCTGACAAGAGTTAGCATGGATTGCTGTTTATTTCTGCTGAGTTGGCAGAGTATCCTGCTTTTGATGGACTGTATCTGTATGCATTTGGTCTCTGAAATGTTTCTGAATCTGTGAACTGTATTTGTGCACTTTGGGATGATCATGGCTTTTGGGATATATGGCATAATAATGTCCTGTAGAATACTTTGACACCTGTCTAGAGCTGTGTGAGCTGCTCTGATGGAACTTTTTGCCATGTTATTAAACATGTCAGTGCTTCCTTGTTCTGATGGCACTTTTTGCCATGTTATTAAACATGTCAGTGCTTCCCTGTTCTGATGGAACTTTTTGCCATGTTATTAAACATGTCAGTGCTTCCCTGTTCTGATGGCACTTTTTGCCATGTTATTAAACATGTCAGTGCTTCCCTGTTCTGATGGCACTTTTTGCCATGTTATTAAATGTGTCAGTGCTTCCCTGTTCTAATGGAACTTTTTGCCATGTTATTAAACGTGTCAGTGCTTCCCTGTTCTGATGGCACTTTTTGCCATGTTATTAAACGTGTCAGTGCTTCCCTGTTCTAATGGAACTTTTTGGCATGTGATTAAACATGTCAGTGCTTCCCTGTTCTGATGGCACTTTTTGCCATGTTATTAAACATGTCAGTGCTTCCCTGTTCTGATGGCACTTTTTGCCATGTTATTAAATGTGTCAGTACTTCCCTTTCTCCAACATTATATGTTGTATTTCTGGAAATGGCAGGTGTTACAGTTATTGCCTTGTGAGTTGACATTTTTTGAGATGTCTATTTGTACCAAACATTTATTAATGGGGGAAGAAACCCAAGACATATGCTTGGCTACAATCTACACAGGAAGGTCAACTCATACCGAACCTTCATCTTCTCTCCCCCATCTGATGCCTTCAGAATTTACTCTACATTACATTTTTTTTCAGCTGATGAAAGAACTACAGTTTTATAAGGCAGGAAAATAGCCAGCACCCATCAAAGCAGGACCAAGGTATGACAGCATACGAGTACATCTGTGGTAAAGACACAGAGGGGACAGAAAATAAGTGCTATCTAGTGCACAGAGCGTCATGCACTGCATGTTGAGACCTTTAATCAGGAAAAATAGAAGTCTGAAGATTGATGGATATCGTGAGATTCTGCATCCACTGCCAGGTGTTGAACTCATTTTCTTCCAAGTATTCCATGGTAGCTACTGAGAGAGTCCATTACATTTCGATGTACATTCTGTAGTTAATCAGTCAGTGAAGTTTTTAGGACACCAGTCCTGCTTTCATTTTAATAAATATATTCTTGTAATTTACTGCTACTGTTATTCTTGTTTCACATGTATCATTTGATGTTGTACTGAATTAGGTGGCACTTTACATGAAATAAGCGTAGAGGAGCACAAGTGCTTAAAACAACAGCAAACCTGGATGACTTTACAATATCCACTTAATATGCTTCCTGAAACCTGTAGGCCTAATTAAATATATTAACAATGCTGACATAATGCAAATTAGATACCAGCTGCCCCCTATTAAGATTAATTCTGCAGCCGAATATAAAGACGCCTTATCTTGTTGTCAAACCTGTAGTGATCCACATGTCGCTCCTCCTCTGTAATTTATAAGCGTTTGGCATTTAAGTCTGACTGTGTCTCAGGTTTTTCATGAAAAGAACTCAGGACTGCAGAGATACAGTGGTAATTTGTTCACAATAATGGGTGCCCTTATAAGAAAATTACTGAGTTCTAAAAGTGGATTAGCAAGATATGCCTGCGTAGATGAGCTGCAGCTCTGATTTGCTATCTTGATTGCACTACAGCGAAGCAGTGTGCTGTGCATTCCTGCGGTGATGGGGGGACCTCCAGAAACATGTTGTCCTCTGGGCATTTCAATTACTGTCATCTGCAGAGAACAGATCTCACTACTGTAAGGGAGATAGTGAGGTGGTTGTCATGCAGAACTGGATTTTCTGCTGACACCTAAGTCCCAGAAGCTTGGTCTTACACTGGAAACTGAATGGGATACTCTGTGAAATACTCAGGGTATCTCTTTCCTACAACTTGCACAAAATAAAAATTCTTTACTGCAGGATCAAAAGGCACATATTAACTTATTCTGATCTCACTGCTCACTAGTCCAGAAACAGACAACATGTAATAAAAATAATACGGCTTACTTACTTACTAGTTTATTAACCAGGTTCGACATAAGTGTTACTTTTTTTTGAAGGCAAAAGT